>NC_137460.1:298322974-298630474 GCF_964235325.1 Thermobia domestica | reverse complement strand
TATTTGTCCTTGCCTTGTGAGCTTATTTGAATTTATTTTTAAGACCTTTAGGCAACTTTGGCCGAGTGGATGATGATGTGAAAATTAGTGGAATGAAGAAAGTGGTAGGATAATAGACAACTTCGAGAAAACGCACACATTCGAAAAATGAATTGAAATGAAATGAAATCTTTGTGTTTTACGTCCCACGCTTATGCCGGTTAGGCTAAAGGAGACAGTGATGATGAGTAATAATTAAAATGGTGGAATGAAGAAAGTGGGAGGAAACCGGGAGAACCCCGAGAAAACCCACGCACACGGTGTTTGTCCACCACAAAGTTCACTTGGCGGGACAGGGATCGAACCCGAGACCCCAAGCATCAGAGGTGAACGCTCTACCACTGAGCCACCGCGGTCCCCAGACACATTCAATGTTTGTCCACCACAAAGCTCACATGGCACTAACCGCGATCGAACCTACTACCACATACACCAGAGGTGAAGGTTTCACGGTGTAGCTACCGTGACATTTCTTGTCTTGTGTGTTCTGGGTAATACTTGTAACTTAGTTGTATCTTCATTACTATGGTGCAGCCTGCTACATTTTACTTTCGTCCCCATGGTATGCTGCTATATTTTTTTACGAGACAAGACGAGACAAAACGAGACAAACGAGACGAGACGAGACGGGACAGAACCTCTCCAGACGAGACACGAGACGGGACGAGCACATTTTTTTCGAAACGAGATACGAGACTAGACATGCTTTGCATGAGACGAGACGAGACAGCCTGAAGTCTCGTCTCGTCTCCTCTCGTGGCAACACTAGTTAGCAATCTTTTCAGGTACGCACTCAGAAATTTTCATTTGGAAAGGGTGCGATTCAGTACTACAAGCCAATACATCTATGTGGTATTCAACGGGCATTATTCTGCATCCGAAAAGACAAAAGTGTTTGTAAAATACTGCCATCTTTATTTTCAGAAAAAAGGAAGAAGTGGATTGTTTTTATAAGAGAAAGACACAGATGAAGTGTAAGATCAAAATTTCATGTTGCATCAATTATTTCCCTGTTAAACAAGTATAATTTTGTTGATAAAGTGTACAAGTATGTTGAGTTAGGAAGTTCTGGTTGGGCCCGAGACAAACATTTTAAGTATGTGTACTTTAAATAGTCTAAATTAGTTAACTATATCTTTTTCATAACATTTATGATATAAAATTAGTGCTTAAAGCCTTTGTATTTAAATAAGTCTTCTCAAAAATAAATGCATGTGAATTGTGCTTCCACCTTTCGAGTTCTCTGAAACTATACGTTGAGGACGTTTATATGTTTGTGGCCAATCCTTTCGACAATGAGATCTCAGGGACCACATGCAGCGGGTTGCCGAACAATGCTCTACTATACTAAGTATCCATCTGAAAGAATAAGTCGTTGCTTCACCAGGGTGATTAAGGCAAATGAATGATTGAATAATTAGTAGAATGAGAATGTGTGAGTAACCCATGAAAACTCAGGGACACGATGTTGTTCATTATAAGCTTACTTGCTCGGATGTCGAACTACGGACTGCATGCACTCTGCCACAGTGCACGACAAATAGTAATAAAAAAATTTTTTTAGTCTTTCCCGCTGACCTGCATAACATCGTCGTCCTCTGTGAACGAATACGGATTATTATAATCACACTTCTCAGAAACGAGATATCGTAGCCATTACATTGCATTCTGCTCCTTTCACACACACACACACAGACACACACACACACACACACACACACATACTTTCTCTCTCTCTCTCTCTCTCTCTTTCTTCATGCAATGTGATAAAACAAGGAAATAACATACACATCTCTTCGTAGTCTTGCATTGTATGTTTGTCTTTTTCTTCACACTACAATGCAATCAGAAGATTAACTTCCAGACTATGTAATGCAACGGAAGCCACATGAAAGAGCTATGTCTATCCGTCTAATGGACTGATTGAAATTTTCATGCTTTAAGGATGCTGATAACTCCAAGATCATCATTTCGTACTTACATTTCCAAAACGAAACAAGACGACAAAAGATTTTTGAGAATACTTCGAGATTCAACACTCAAAACACTAAGATCAAGAACTGATTTCTTTGAAAACAATTCACCGTTCCAAAATAAATTCTGTCATCTCTTTATCAAATTGAAATGGTAGAAATTATTTCTGGTTTTAACACTGATTATCATAAATCCGATCCGATCTTTATTTTCCGTGGGGGTCTTTACATGATGTACAAACCTATTACATTTTAGGTTTGACGAGTATGGTGGCTCAGTGATAAAGGATTTACATCCAGTACTTTTGGGGGTCCCTGATTTGATTACAGTTCGTGTCGTGTGGACTTTCTGATAAATTCAAAAAATCTACAAACACAATGTTGTTCATCCGTAAACGTACGTTGTACTGTGATCGAAATAAAAAGAAGTCCGTACCTTTTGTTTTTAGACCAACCATTCTAAATGAAGGTACTTAATTCCTAAAAGAGAAGTATCGGAATAACAACAACATTAGTATACTAATTTAAAAATCCTACCGTATTAATGGAACACAAAATACAAATTTTATGTGAAAATAATAAAAAGATTTCAATTTCACTATATTATTATTATTATTATTATTATTATTATTATTATTATTATTATTATTATTATTATTATTATTATTATTATTAAATGCACTACAATTAGTACTACACTGCTCAGTATAAATGAAAAATATTTTCTGCTTCTTTATGAACACAAGTCTACTTCATTGACACCCATCAACTTTAGAGTTCGTTTTCCGTCAAACTTGTCTGTGTTTGTACACTATCAAATAAATCAGTCATAATTGAATCTATGAGTCTTTTGTTTGTAGTCTGAAAACAAGTGGAATCAAATGTACAAGTTTTCCCATTCTGTTAAAATTTCACTTAAATCCAAATACAAGGCCTTTTACCAAAACGATTCACTTATTCAAATGTGCCACATTTCAGTACAATACACACTAATTTGGCTTTCATTAAATTAAGGCCATATGCACCATTTAATATGACAAAGAGGAGAAACAACCATGTTTCGTCTTGTTTATATATGTCCTATACACTTAGGATTATGATATCAGTTCAGTAAATTCAAGATCGTACATGTTACGTAAAGATAAATTAATCTTCACTCCTTTATATATTAAACATATATTTCCATTTTTCCAAATACGATGCTAATGCATCTGGAGGTTATATATAATAGCACATACGTAAATTATTTGTACAAATACATATTATTTTGATAACTTTAGAATATGTACCTGTACTTTCTTACAGTTATATACAAAAAAAAGTATGTAATGGAACTTTATTCAAATTTCACTTCAAGTTGTACCATGTTGAAAGGTAAGTAACTTATTGCAACTTTTTCTAACATTTTTACGTATATCATCATTGGGAGCACTACGAAATACTTGCATATCAGAGCACTTTTCCTGTATTTGTTTAATAAACATATATCCCTTCTTAAGGTAAAGAAATGGACAATTAGGAAACCATTTCGCATGTTCTATCCATGGAATATCGTTATCAGTCCAATCTTTTAATCCACCAGCCCAATAGGAGCATATAGTTTGGTCTCATTTGTTCGTGTAAAAGAATCCAGCATCACTTAAGTGATCCGGACATTGTTTTGATGAAATAGGGCAATGCTCGAATGTTCTCAAACGTAATTCCTTTGTACAATACTGATTATATTGAGGGGCAAAACATTTATATGCACCACTATATGGTAATTCTGGCATTTGTTGGAATGGTATCCTTTCAGATACAGAATATGGTCGCAGTTCCAATCTTAATCTTCCATTATTCGTATTTTTCTAATCGTCTGCTTAAATGAAATCTTGCTTACGTTTCTATGTTCAATTATGTTCGAAATCTATGAAAGTCAATATTATAAAGTAACTTATGATTTACACAGCCATGTTATTTCAGCAGATGATCTGCAGAGACTAATGACACTATGCATTCAGATATTTGTGCACACATGCATGATGGAGGATGGAATGACGAAGAGGAAATCATGTTTCATCTTCTTTATACATGTACCATACACTTACGAAAGACCACGATCGTTTGGGATCCGGGTTCGATTCTCGATGAGAAAACATTCTTTTTTTCATACAAGGATTAATTCAACTCTAAATCGTAAAGTACAGGTATTGTGTTCGATTCCTGTGAGAGAGAACTTTCAAAATGAAAGCATATTTAGTGTCCGAGTTCGATTCTCGATGACAAAGCATTCAATACTTCAAGACATTAAGTTAATTCGTTCCTCTGGGAAAATCGGTTCCGATGATGTGCAAGTCTAAAATCATGAAGAACCAAATTCGATCCCAGCTCCCTACCAAAATGGATTTTTGTGTACAGAACGTTTATATCGTAGGTTAGCAAAGCTACAATCAAGGACAGTCGTGAAGTACAGGCCTTGCGTTTTGATTTCGATAAGAGAACTTTCAAAATGAAAGCATATTTAGGGGTTTCAGGTTCGATTCTCGGTGGGAATGCATTGAATATTTTAAGACATTAAGTTAATTCGTTCCTTTCTGCCGTGAAACGAAGTGAAATTCTTTCTTTAATCAAGGACTAGTTCAACTCTAAAATCATGAAGTATCAAATTCGATCTCAGCTCCATACCAAAGTGGATTTTTGTGTACAGAGTCTTTATATCGTAAGTTAGCGAAGCTACAATCAAGATTAGTTTTCTGCTTCACTTTCACTCCTTCAATATAATAATAATAATAATAATAATAATAATAATAATAATAATAATAATAATAATAATAATAATGTGATGGTGTATTTTTAAATTTATTTTTATGTTTGTTATTTATGTTTTAGTACCACTTTGATCCGGGTTCGATTCTCGATGATAGAGACTGAGAAAGGGAGCACTGAACAATTGAAAGCATTATAGTACTTCGAAATGAAGGGTTTCGAACAATGTATATCATATGCTACGCTAAAATCAATACGTGAAATTCTTTTTTTCATGCAAGGATTAATTCAGCTTTAAATCGTGAAGTACTGGTCTTGCATTCGATTCTGATGAGAGAGCTTTCAAAATGAAAGCATAGTTAGTGATCAGGTTCGATTCTCGATGAGAAAGCATTGAATATTTTAAGGCATTAAGTATGATCTTCGGTTTCCCAGGAGGAGCGAATAGGGGAAAGACGAAGAGCAATCAAATTGGAGTGCTTCGATCACTAATATCAAAGGATTGGGGTAAAGGTCTACCCTATTCTATCCAAAATAGCTATTCAATACATAACGAAAAGACGAAAATCAATCAATCAATTGGGAAGCTTCGATCGTGATAACTGATAAACGTTAAAATAATATTATAAAAATAAGAGGTATATTATGTGTTTTAATTTTGATGATATCATGCTTCAAGATTATGAGCATCCAAGACTATGAACATAGCAACACCCGGTTCCCACAACAAACATAACGAAAAGACGAAAATCAATCAATCAATCAATTGGGAATCTTCGATCGTGATAACTGATAGGACTCTGATGAAGATCCGATAGCCGTCCAAGAGTATGAGCATCCAAGACTATGAACATAGCAACAGCCGTTTCTCGCAAACCAACACAAAATTTTCCCACGAGTTCCTGTGGTAGCCGTAAAAGGCTATGAACATAACAACAAAAGGCTTGTCGAAACTTGCCTCCCAATTCCAGGAAATGATATCGATTTCTAGGAAAACAAGATCATTTTTCGCTGACTCGACCTTCAATCCAGGGGGATATCTACCATTATATATATATGCAACTGATGTATTTTAATGTAATTATTTTATATAATTTTTCATGCATTGAGGAAAATATAATTTTGAAAAGAGGATTGACCCAGATGGAAATCGAACTCACAACCTTATGATTTGAAATCTTACAACTTACCAGTGAGCTACCACAAGAGCTTCTGGAAACATGCTTCTAGCGACGTATAACGGTTCTCAAGAAAATTATGACATTCATATGCACTACAGACGCTTTTCTGTTCTACATTGACTATTATTTTAGCACTCAGGCGATAATTATGTTCTATGTCTTAACTTTGAGCATTCTTTCATTCTTTTACATATGGAAAGATTCGTTTACGTATCTAAATGTTCCATTACGTATGGAGAGCTAAATGACAAACAAGCATGTGCTGACATTAATACAAGGTTTCGAAATATTGTATCATTAAGTATTTCAGTCAATGTTGTTTTTTTCAACACTTGATAATAAGTCTTATTATATTTAAAAGAAGAAAAACACATCTGGAAATTTTTTCCCGTTTGAAAGGCTGGCTTGGGGGTTCGATCCTGGTTTACTTTTTTCCGAAGATACCCGAAGTTGGACTTAGAAATTTTTTGCCTCAAAACACCAATAAAGAATGCGCTCAACCTTTTAGAGACAAGGTGTACATCCGCGAAAAGCAAATGAAATAATTAATTCCTAAACTAATACTATTAAAGAAATAACTATCTACGTTACGAAAATAACATTTAAATAAGCACTGAAATAATAATCAAAACCATTACTATTAAGCTATATAAATACTATACTTATAAAATGATTTTGTTTCCGTAATGTTAAAGAGCAAGAAATAAAGCCTTACATATACTAGCAGTAATACTAACTAAATAACTAGCTACGGAATATATAATACAATGCTGGTCAGTATATTCACTTAAATATTACGTTTAAAATTCACTCTATTCTACAAGAATCAGAATATCTCGAGGTTATACGAAACATGAATCTACAGATTAACTTGGAATCCGTCAAGAATCGAACTCAAGTTTCCTACACAGAAAGTACGTGCACTAAGCGATTTGCCGCGAATATGTATTGCTTTCACCACCTAGTGTCAAAGAACAAGAAATAAATTCCTACATATAATAACAGTAATAGTAAATAAATAATAAACTGAATAAACTGAATAACACAGTTCTAAACACATAATCAAAGGAAATATTATAATAAATTGCATTCTATTCTAAAACAATCAGAGTATTTCCGACGATATATGAGACAAAATCTGAGTTATATAATCTTCCAGTACACACGAAAAAGAAAGTATTCTACAGTTGACAAATTTTCTTTTTCGCATTAACTCGGGAACAAACGAATCAATCGGTTTTTTTGTCACGTTATCTTTGGAACAGTCATAATTTGATAGCTTGCCAAATCAGTACTGAAATAGGAAAACAAAGTTTCTCAACTGAAGAATATTTTTCCTGGCTTTACGTGCGCTAAATGATTACCCGCGAAGATGTATTGCATTTTAAGACAAACAAGAAAAGGTAATTCAGATGACGAATAACAATAGCTACGTGTTACGTTTTTTGAACAAATCTGCGAAAGCGGATAGATCTAGCAATGTAGTAATTGAAAATTAATTACTTTCAAAACGAAAGTCTAACATTAAAAATGAATCGAATGACTCCATTAAAAAATTGAAATCTATTGTACACGTTCATCATCAACATCTTTAAACATCGCAAGTTTACTTTTTAAAAAAGAATGAACTACATACGTGTGAAGATAAATATTAAACTAAGACAATCATAAACACAAGTGAGAAGTGTTAACGTGATGTTCTCACATCAAGTGACGTAATGCTGAACAACAACAATAGCATATATCTAAAGAAAGAAACACTGACCTATCCTATATACAGAAGGTGTAGCAATGTAATATTCTGTGATATAATACATGATGCATTTTTACATATCTCTGCACAAGACGACATCAGGTTCGCAATTTGAATTACACTATTAAAGATGTACCTATACTTATATGCGGCTAATCGATTCTTTAAGTGTATTGATTACCCATACCTTGATAAATTCCACAAATCTGAAAATTTTCAGATGAAACTTTAATGCGATAAAAGGTTGCATCGCGTAATGGCCAACAAGTTTTGATAAGTGATAGGACCACGCATAAAAAATATCTATGTTCTCCTAACTCTAGCAATTCCTCAAAGTCAATGCTAACAGGGGTTATATAAATTAAAAACCATCGCTGATAACGGGCTTGCGTGTACAAATTTCTAATTTCGATATCGTTTTTTCTGAATATGATGGTACATACTCTTTAAAGGAACATAGGTCTCCATAGTTCTCTTGGGAATACTTAGATTTTGTAAAGAAAGTAGCTGGAGTTCCATCCGCCTGTAGGATAGGAAAATGAACTGAATGGTTATGTAAAAGGGACTCCATTTCAAATTATATTTTAAGATTGACAAGAAAAGCTAGTTCAAATAAGGGATTACAACGTTAAATGATATACGTATAAGAATTCAAATAATCACTATCTATAGCAATTAGGTAGCACCTCAGAGATGAATAAAGGAGAAATAAAGAGAGAACAGCAACTATGTTTTATCTTACTAGAACGTAGAGCTTCAGTATGCTGACAATCTCTTCTAATACACAGACGAGCACAACACGGTTCGTAAAAGTCTACTTCACACCCTTCACTCTGTTCAATGGTTTTATTCTACATTCGTATGTCGTCAAATAAACACCTCACACGAAATTCAAACATTTCAAATATTACATTTCAATACATCCATTTCTTCTTTCTTTTTAAAATAATGATTTAATGTATACTTACCCCCGCAGCGACATGACGAAGCACTCACCTATGTGAGAAAGGCGACTTACGAAATTTCACAAGCCCTAATCAGAATTTCATGCCTTTCGTCTCTAGATTCTTCAGGAAATGTCCTAATCAAAGAACAAATATATTCAATTACATCAACAAGAATAAACTGTTACCAACATGATTAGAACGTGCTCAGTGAAAATACGATATCTCACAAACACATGAACAAAAAATTTCATAAATCCCATATATACATTAAAGGTAAACGCAATCGCGAAACAACACGATCACTTATATCTGAATCAAAGATAAAGCGACCTTATTATGATGAAGGTTCTCAAGAAACATCTAAGTGAATACAATCTCCCCACCTCTTCCCTGCTACATTTCATATTCTTATTCAGTTTCACATCTGAAACAAAGTTTCATTTCCTTATTCACCCATATTATTCGGTAGGTGTATCAAAATAGCATCTTCAGTAAATCTTATCTATCAACAAACTTATTTTACATTACACATAACTCAGCGCTTTGGCGTTCAGGTTACACTATCTTCAGTCGCACGTGAGTATGTTCGTATGTGAAGACGACAACATACATACATGTAATCTCAAATGCTGTGTACGTTTGAAAAAAATCATGCAATGCGTTATTCATCTTAGCAATTAAGGTCTATTCGATCAAAGAACAGTCTGCAAACAAATCCTATTCCCATGAACACTTACATGTGAATTCGTGAGAATCCCAAGACCAAATTAGATAAAGCAAATAGCTTCAATGGAACACTGTATTCTCCTCAGCAACTAATCAGAAAAAAAGATGAAGTCTTTAAGATTCCCAGCCTATGACTTCAAAACATTATGAATTTTTATGGGAAGCATGTACCCAAGTGGTTATTGTCATGAGCAAACATGTGAATCTTCATATAACACTTTTCACATATAACAAGTCCTGTCGACTTGAGTATACAAATTTTCATCTTACGTTGTCAATACATTATGAAATGCTATGAGAAACTTCCGTTATTAGAACATGTACAATCATTTCAATTCCAACATGATTTAAAACAATCATGAACCACGATATTCATCTTAGCAATCCAGGGAACGTTCCCAGGACAAAAAGTTTCCTACAGACGTTGCCTAACACATAGCGACAGGAGGGGGCTGAAGGCGTGTGTATTCAAAATAGATACCCAATGCAACGAGAAGTTTCTGTTCTTAGCTTCAATAGTTATCCAATGCTATTTCTGTCAAATTGCAGTAAGAAAGTTAAGGGAATATGTTTCATATTTTTGGTCATGTTTTATTTTATAATAATGATTATATCTTCATGACCTTTTTAGATAGCCAGCTGAGGATTTGATCAGAGTGGAGGCCTGGGGAGATCAGTTCAGCTGATGTGCAAGTCAGTCGAAAATGTTTATACATGCCCATACACTTATGAAGGACTACGACCCTTGGGGTCCGGGCTCGGTGAGAAAGCATTGAATATTTTAAGACATTAATTTAAGTCGTTTCTTTTCTGTCGTGAAACGAAAATCAATGCGAAGTGCTATTTATGTGAAATTATTTTTTTTATGCAAGGACTAGTTCAACTTTAAAATCGTGAAGTACCAAATTCGATCCCATCTCCAACCAAAATGGATTTTTGTATATAGAATATTTATATCGTAAGTTAACGAAGTTACAATCAAGGTTAGTTGTCTGCTTCACTTTTCACTCCCCCGAAATAATAATAATAATAATAATAATAATAATAATAATAATGTAATGCTGTATTTTTTAACTTATTTTTGTTTGTTATTTACGGCCTAAGTTCGATTCCCGTTGAAAGCAAAACATATATCATTTTTTCCGTTTTAATATCACTTTGTTCAGCATTAGGTAGTTCAATTATAACTACATACAACCATTAGCAAATCTTTCCTAAGCTCGATTAATGTAATTTCATACTTGGTCTATCTGCAAAAGTGATATATATTTTTA
This sequence comes from Thermobia domestica, assembly GCF_964235325.1. Lineage (NCBI taxonomy): Eukaryota > Metazoa > Arthropoda > Insecta > Zygentoma > Lepismatidae > Thermobia > Thermobia domestica. Next base: position 298,619,836 of record NC_137460.1, on the reverse strand, counting down.
TTTCGAAGCTTCTTTAAAAAAATAAAAATCTAATCTATATGCAAGGCACTGAGGCTCTGTGATAGAGTGAACACATCTTTCCTAAGTTCGATTAACATAATTTCATACTTGGCCTACCTGCAAAATTGACTTTATATACGTTACTAATTAACACATAACCTACAGGCGTTGTTGGGAATAAGACCAGGGGGCTAAATCGCTTATGCTCTTCGCACGAAATTCGGTGTGGGGATTCAAATAACTAGCCGGAATCCAATACGTTTTAAAACAAACATATTCATCTTAGCATCCCAGAGAACGTTCCAGGGCGAAAATTTTCTCACACGTGATCCTAAAACAGAAACACACTTTTGATTGGGGATGTGTTTCGCTATGAGACTCATAAAGCGTTTCTCATCCCACGTTTTAAAAATATCATGAAATACAATATTTACCTTAGTAACTAAGACCAATTTCATACAATCTGCTGAGAAGCCTCGATCATCAATATCACGCCTTCAGTTCATAACCTAGAGGCATTTCGTGGGAAAAGGATCAAGGGGTTAAATCGCTTATGCTCCTCGGCTTCCTAGGAGGAGCAGGGGTTCAAATAACTAGACAATACAAGACGAGAAGACGAAAAAGGTATGTTTCATCTTATTTCTATAACTGTTGGGCGTCCAAGACTATGAGCATTCGTATACCAGCTTAGCAACAGCGCCCAGGGAACGTTCCCGTGGGAAAATTTTTAAAAATTTTCCCACGCCAGACCCAAGTGAATTATTCGCTACTTCTACTGCTACTACTACTATTACTACTACTTCTGAATGGGTAAATTCCCGAGAATATATTTTTCGGGAGTACTCCCTGGGAATATTCCCGGGAAGATTCCTAAAATGGGAATTTTCCGGAAATTATTCACAATCACAAACAAAATTGCATTCTATTACTGCATTATGAATTCAAAGTTAAATTCGATTTTTTAACACGGTGTATTATTACTGTTGTCTCCAGAGGACTCTTCAAAATGTGTAATTCTGAAGGGTATTATATTATTTTATTATATTTAGAGAGTACAATATGTTCTATGCAAGTAAATATGTGGAAAAGAGGTATAGTAAATCCACATACTTATATATCGATAAACAGTTTAAATTTATATGTAAGTGTATATTCTAAATTTGACTCTACTACTGATATTATAAACATATTAGGCCTTATGCAGAGTCGTTCTGAAGCGTCATCAGTGCTATACTAAAGAATTCGACTAACAAATATTTCCTGTAGTAGTCAAACTTTTAGTATGGCGCTAAACATACGTCAAAACGACTCTGCATGATACGGATTAAATTCTTAAATATTAAAAAAAATTAGGTTGGGTAACTGCCAGAAGACACATATCTCAACATTTTATCAACATTTGCACATACATATTTATCTTCACAATATTTGTAAGATACTGACATCTTTAAAATTTTGCACGTAACATTGCCACACACGACCTTTCTTCCTACCCATTTCTCAAAATGTCATGGGTTAACTCACAACTAAGAGAAATCCAAGTACCTCTTCAGAAATTCGAGTCAGGGAGAGAGGCAGGCCGACGTCTATTACTAACTGTAGTTCGCAGTGCATTAATAATACTTAATATCTATTTCTACATAATTTCTACATTACTTGGCAAACTCGTCCCTTTTCATCATTTGTAACTAAATTCATTTTATAAGTTATATAAAGTACAGTCAAGGAATTTTAACATTTTAAAGCTCCAAATTATTTAAAACTTACAAGTAAATCATTATAAATGAAAATATAGTAATTAGCGATATGGTTCTTATAATTTCGACGATAAAGAAATGGAAATAAATTCCTTCCCGGAAATTTACATACCAGGGAAAATTCCCATTTTTTTATTTTCCTTCCATCAGGAATATTGCCACTGCCCATCACTAGATGCGTATTGAAAAACTGAACAGAGATTTGTAAAATACGGAATATTAGTATATATATCTATATATCTATCTATCTATCTATCTATCTATCTATCTATCTATCTATATATATATATATATATATATATATATATATATAACTTTATCTATAGCGGGATAAAATTCTATTTATCACTCTATCTACCTATAATCTTTGACGATGTCTATTGCAAATATATATATATATATATATACATGGGTGGCGATTAGGGGAGTAATGGGGGCAGTTGCCCTTCCACTTTTTTGATGTAACCCTTATGTATATAGTTTCATTTGGAAATGTAAAGTTTTTGTATGTATTATTGATTCATAGAAAAAAAATTAGTTCCATATAATATTCGCCGTTGCGTGAGTACGTGATGGTTATCCTCCCGTGTATTTAAGAAAGCTGCAGAAATTGCGTTTTAATTGCCACAGAAAATAACAGAAAATAACTGTTACAACAAACAAGTTCAGCATATTTTCACTTCTTATAAGGATTCAATATATTAATCAGCCGCTTTGAATTTTAAGACGTTCATGAGCAAGGAATCAAATCTCTGTTTAAGAGTACAAAGGGCTAGTACATACTTGCGTTGGTCTTGTCAATTTACTTAATAAAATATGAAATACGATATATGGTATTTTAACAAAAGAAGATAGTATCCTATTAGTTATAGAACCTCCCGTCTAGTCTTGTCCCCCACTTTTAACGTCCAATCGCCGCCACTATATATATATTGTTACGGTATCCGGTTTCGATCCTTGTACCTCCCTGATTCAGATTCCTGTCCCTGTGAAGGGCTTAGCCATTCTGTTACGGTACAGCTTCGCGCAGCCCGGCACGCACCATCATTAGACGATTCCGCAGAGTACGCACAATTCTTTACCTCCAAATAATATAGCTTTGCACTATATTACTTGTAAGTTCAGAAAGCTCGTCCCTTCGAGAATCGTCCAATAATCCAGAAAGGCGCAATTTACTTCACCGCAACGGTCCAGATTCGGACGGATTCCCCTGTGAGGAGACCTGAGGCGTGATAAAGAAAATAGGTGAGAGCATCACCCAATTTCGCAGATCAATTACAAGCAATTCAATAGCTACGTTTTTATCTTTGTCATGCAGCCTGAAAAAGAACGAACAAACTTAAATACTTTCAGTGCCATTTATTATGAATAATTAAACGTATCTGTAACACTGTATAAATTTACAAATTACCTTGCCCCTATATCATAGTTGGTTCGTAGAAATACTTTGAAGTTTCTTACAAGAACAAGCACACGAACGTTCGTGATCACGAAGTTAAAGTTTTTCCATTATAAATCTGACGAATCTTCTTGCAAAAATTGTTCTTTACTTCACTTCTAATGATTTACGAAACAGGTTTCCTCAGGGAACTTGATGATTGTGGTATTTCGCAATTTAATCGAAGAAATTTGAATAATTAAGAGATTTTCATATAAATTAGTGTTTCAGACGCCCATTCTTTTTACTGGCAGTCCGCCGAATGCTTTGTTCATCTCAAAACTATCTCGTCCTCAATCTCTTTTTATTATAAAGTAGTTCATGGGGTAGATTTACTTTATTAAATACTTACAAGACACCAGTAGAAAAAATACTAACAGGTGCATTACCACTTTTACAGATTATTTATGGAATTTTGAATATAATTCTAACTTTACAAAAATATTGCGTAGTTCATATTTTTAAATGAATCTGGCGTCGAGGCGCAACCACGTTCGAGAAAATTTAGTCGTCATTCTCCACACACACAATCTTACACTAAACTTCAGTTTATACGTCTGGACTTAGTTTTTCTCAGTTTTCTTCTTCCTTTTCTTCTACTTTCTTTCAGTACTACCAGGTGCCAGCACAATTAACGGAAGGCATACACCATACGAATTGTACGAATCCAAATGAACGTCACAAAGTACACTAACGCAGAATTTGCGTTGAAGCGAAAAATATATCAAGCAAAAATTTGGAGCAGTTACATTGGCGGTCGAAAGGAATGTACAGGTACGTACACCATTGAATAATGGTAAACGTTCAAGAACCCTGTACTGTAATTTCACTTAAGTAGTACTCACTGTTCCAATGTCAATCTGAACACTAGTTCACTGGAAATTTATAAGAACTTTCGTTGGGTGCTACTTCATCAGATGAAAATGTGGCATTTTAACGCCGAAAAATAATTGACTCGTGGGGCACTTATACGCACACACAAAAATTTATGGGGTTTCTGTATGTAAAATCTTTTTTTGGCACTGTTACTAAGTTAAACAGTTACATGTGCATGACTCACAATTGATGTACAAATAATTCTCATGATATGCTTTTAATATTTTACTTACAATATTGCTATATGCGCTCTTATTATTAAAAATAACACAAGCATTACACAGAAATATGACATTATTTAAACAAAATGTTCACATTACTTACTTTACGATATTATGCAAAAACTAGAAAACATGAACGAGTAGACATTATGAATTACTTGGTTTATCAGACAAATAGCCAAAATAAACGTTAATAAAAACTATATATTTCAATATTCCACAAGAGGAAATAAACGAACTTACTCTACACATAGTACACTTAAATTGCGTAAATAACAAAACATTCGCAAACTTCTTATATCATTCTAACAAAGAAGTTACGGAAAACAAAATTGTTATACACAAATACAAGGAATACACATTATTTAAATATAATGACTAAAAGAATAGGTTTATTACCACTATTTCGTATTGTTACGATAGAGTGAGGCCAGATAAAAGTAAGTCTGCCCCACTTTTACGCTAATCAGCGCCTATCCATTTAAACTTATGTCTCCCTTCCCCATTATACATTTAATGTTTCGTCCCACCTCTTTGGAATGGCAACAAGACCTTCTAGAGATGTAGGAGTGTAAAAAAACATAGAAAATGAACCCAAAGGTTAAAAATAAAATAAGGGGGGAAGTTGCCACTCATAATTCAATACTCGTGTTATAGTATTTTACTGACACTCAAAAAGTTACTTTCATTCTAATAAAATTAGAGTATATATCGTTTACATCAGTAATAGTACATGAACGATAAACGACTCACCTCATACAATGGGTGGTTTCAGGTCTTACTACAAGTTGCAATAACTTGTCACAAAACATCAGCGAGAATATGTATCAATTGATGTAAACGAGAGTTTTCAACTCATATTTCTTTTACATAACAATATTATTGAACAACATTTTCATATACATTAATATTTAGAGCACAATCATGTCCGTGACTTTTTTTACATGTCACGTCTATTTAGCTTAGGATTCAGCAAATGATTTTAAGCTAATATGAGTACGATGTCGACAATCTAGCTTATCATTTAAGTACTGCAAATACGTATCACATTGTATCTTTCAATAACAATTGAATATTGAACTTATTACTTTCACTCGTGTTAAAAACAGACAAATTAACTTTCGTAACATTTAAGGAATTCACATTTAATAAAGTTTCAGGTTCACAAGAATCAATTTTTTCGCTACTTTCTTTTACAGAATCAAATTCTTTTTCATGAATATGTTTCTTAGCTAATTCTAACCACATATTCCTAGTTTTCTGAGTGGGTCTCCACACTCTCATACGATCAGTAGAGTGTACACCGTAAGATTCTCCAGGTAAAGGATCAACAAGTTCAAATACTTTGTCTGAAATCTTACTTTTACAAAACAGAGGACCTTTATATACCATAAAGAACTTACGAATCTTTTTGTCTACAGGTGAACTCAAATATGATTGCAACAAAAATACAAAATCATTTTCTTTTATTTTATATTTTTCTTCTTGGGATGCAATAATATTTCTCGTTTCTTTTTCTAACTTTTTCATTTCTACGATAATCAGCCATTATAAGTATATTTTCCCAATTTAAAGGTTCACTTTCATCATAGCTTTCGTTTATTACAATACCAAAATGCTTCAACACAGAGTAATTTGCTTTTACTTTCAAATGAAGGCTAGCCTAAACTACTATGTACAGAATAATTCAACAAAATGACGATTTCAGGTATGTATCTCTAAACAACGACGGTTAAAAAAATGATTTTAAAATTTCGACAATTCCAAAATCATTGCTGATATCATATATTCCAAATAAACAATTTGGCGGAAGGTAATAATCTATTTAACCTACACATACTTTCGGTTTCTCTATCTCAGGAGTAATTTTGTACGGCTTCATTTGCCAAAACATCATGTACGTGAAATCACAAGTGATTAAGTGGTTTCTAAACATAGTTTTACTTTTAGAACACACTACATTTATATATGCACTTTGTTTTTCAACATTGCAGATGGCAACATTGCACAAAATATTGCTCTTCCACACTGAACTGCTTGACTTTCACTTTATTAGCATTAAATTTTGCATCTTTTAATTTTTCATTCATTATGGCAACACTGCGTCGATACTTGGATCGCTTACCACGTTGTGAATTAGAACACTGATTCATATTGGAAGATTGATTCACTAACTTTTGGACTATACCACAATCTTCACAATTTCTTCCTTTCTTTCGAAAATTTTTAACACGCTTCACTAGCATTTTTCGAAATTTAAATCAATCACTGATTTGACTTTTCATTCAAAATTGTTTTTTTTTGACGCACCTGTATGTTTGGATTTTCTCGTTGTAGTGACGCAATTAACATACGGTTTTTCATACATACTTTAACCTACATTTCGTTTTGCATTTATATATACTTTTGGTTCTTACCAGTGCGTGTGATTTACCCAATAACCTGACGGACGTCTTCTGAAAAATTTTACCATTCTTACCCGTTACAAATAATCTGCGGTCTGCACCTAATGCAACAGCTGATTCAATACTTAATGATCCACTATGATCGCTAGGTTTAAAGTTACTGTCATTCGCGTGAGAACTTTCGGAAGACAATTCAGAGACATAAGCAGAGTTATTTTTACGTGTATCATGCTCTACTATTACACTACGACGGTATTCAAATCTATTTTTAAGATCGGAACGCAAGACCTTGTTTGAGAATTTATGAAAATTATGCAATAGGCGGAAAATTTTCTTTACTTTCTTACAGAGTCTACGCAACTTTTGCTTATTTTTCTTAGTCTTTTTACTGTAAGCTAGTAAATGAATGCACTTTTTGATAAGTTTGCTACACATGTGCTTTACGCTACTGAAAATTTCACGACAAACCAGACTCTTTTCTTTCCAAGAGACAATGTTGTCACCATAATTGGGTAGCTTACTGAAATCAAAGCTACTGTCTTCAATTTTTGAACGTACAGACATCGTGCATACGAGTACAAAGAAAGTTATTCGTTTGATTTGCTTAACTTGTACTTGATTGACTACTAACTCACAACAGTGCAGATTACTTTCAACATTACCTAGTTTGACAATCGTTATGTTAACAAAATAAAAGCAACTAGTGCGGACGGGGATACATTCTAACTCATTAAGCGGTACAGTATTTGAGACACTTTCAAGTTTTTGCGATAACAAGCTACTAACGCGCATTGAGATCTTACTTTGCCTCCAATTTCATTACAATAAACGACGACATTAGTGCTGTTTTTCGCTAAACGGTATGCACACAGCTCGTGAATGTTATTCAACCCTTCACACAACATACAATTTTCTTTTACCTGCCGCTTATCAATTATTTTCAGACTAGGTGTGTGTGCTACAGCAACTTCACAACAAGAATTTTCGTCACTAACTGGACTAGGAGTGTTCACATATTCATTATCTGTACAAGTACTAGTAACTAGAACACTATTTACTTCATTACTTTCTTTCTTTTGTGACTCGAACTCATTATTTAACTGCGTCGAAAGTCGTTTAGCAATGTCTGAACCTGAACGATTAATTTTCTCTACAATTTTTTCTAAGTTATTTTTCAATAATGTCTGAACCTGAACGATTAATTTTCTCTACAATTTTTTCTAAGTTATTTTTCAATTTAATAGAAGATTCATGTAACATCGATAATCCAATTGTAATACCGTCAAAACATTTTTCTAACCGTTGTTTGGTTTTGTTGTGATATTTTTCTACTTCTTGATGAGTTTTATTGTTCGACTCATTAATAACATCATTGATTTGTTTTTTGGTGTCATTGACAGCATCATTAATTTTATTAATAGCTTCAAGCAGAATCTGCAAGCTTAAATTCTTAGTTTCTGCCATGACTACGCGTTATGAATACGCAAACACAATAAATACCAATGATACTTTCAATTTAGCGCATATAGCATATCATGAGAAATGAAATCTGTCAAATATTACAACACCTAGGTCCTCTCCCAGATGCTACGTCCGTTACAAATCAATTAATAAAAACATGAATTATTAATTATCGATTTGTCCCTGAGATGGAACGCCATTCTGTTACGGTATCCGGGTTCGATTCTTGTACCTCCCTGATTGGGATTCCTGTAGCTTTTCGGGCACGATATATTACAGCATGTGGTTCGTGTCCTGCAGTTCCCTAGGCGGGCTTGGGCATTTATAACAGTCCGGGATTCAATTCTATATGTTCGTTGTGTCTCCTTTAGTCTTCAGTAATAGTTCGGATCGTTCACCAAAGCCGACCATATAGCCACTGGACAACACGGTTCAGAGTTCGGGTCAGAAAGTTCTGGGAGATCGACACAAAAGTTGATTCTAATTGTATTTTTACGCCGATGCAATTTAATAATGTGAAAATTATTACGTAGCATAGGCATTAGTTATTTATGCTATAAAGAAAAGTAAATTAGGTTATTTCTTACAACTAGCAAAAGTAAATTTAAATCATAATTATTTTGGTACAGGATACGCAAGATTTCACTTTTCACTTTAATTAACAAGATTAAACCTGCACAAAAACATATTACATTAAATTTAGGCATTTTAATTTGAATGTTCGAAGATGTAAATGAAATTTAGCATTAGGCCCAATTATTCGTATTGCCATCGCGGAAGACGCGAGTTATCGGTTGTATTTTACTACATCGTTACTTTCCACAATCACACTGTCACCTTTCACTCGCTTTGATGCTGAAGAAAAATCATTTTTGGTGGTTCCAGGAGGGTAGTCCTGAAGATTGCGGGGTGCTTTCCCTTTTCATTCATTTCGTCTTCTTTTGATAGACTAGAAACTTTACGCTGCTCTGCCGCTCTTTGTCGTTAAGACGATTGTAAAACAAACAATCACATTCAAATGTTTTAAGATTTCACATGTTTTGTCTGAGGTAACAGTTTTGTTGTTATTAACGCACTTTTAATATGTTATAGCACTGTATTTAGCAATGTAAGAAAAGTACAACAATACATGCGGTGTTATGTGTTTACTCGTTCAGAACAGCCTGCATGGTAACGAGCTGTTGTCACACCAGGAACAATTGTTAGACTAACTTAGTTTTTCTCCCGGTCTCCTCGCATGTCTACGCAGTGGATCGGCTCACGACGCAGTCTGGTGATGTCAAAGTTAAAAATAGCTATGACAACTTATCGGCAGAAAGTTTTAGAGACGAAGCTTGCTTCCTGCGCTGAATTTTAGCACCTTATTTGGGGAGACGAGAGGATCGCCAGGATCTCCGTCGCAGACGCGACGCACACACAGATATGCATATTCGTCTGTTTGCTGAGAGAAAAATTCTTGAGAGCGCTTTTATACGAAGTTCACTTAAAGAATTAAAATTTTCTTAATAATTGATCAAATAGACCGTATAGTTACATATATATATATATGTATATATATATATATATATATATATATATATATATATATATATATATATATATATATAGAGAGAGAGAGAGAGAGAGAGAGAGAGAATACTTTTAATACTAAACACTAACTATCTGTTTCCAACCCTGCTTTGTACCAACATTCAAGCTCGCACAGCGTTGCCAACATGTACGATAATTATCGAATCGTACGATAATTTTGATCCCCTTAAGGTGTACGATAGTTGATGTACGATGATAGGAAAGTATACGATAATTTAATACCACCTGGTAAAATGCAAAGATAGTTCTGAAGGTATTTGAAGTTTGGAACAAATTTAAAAGAGTACGGATTTTGCAACATATGTGACGATATTACTTAAAACCTTCCCAAGGCGACTAATGTCTTTAGAAGGTAAATAATTCAGGTAAATTAACTTTAATAGGGAAGTAATTTAAATATTTTTACGTTACACTGTTAGCTACGTTTTAAGGTTATTGTACTTTAAAATCGCAGAACCAATTCTCCTGTTTATTTATGTTTGTTATTATCAGGTATTTGGCTAATCAGATCATTACAATTTCGCATACATTTTGAACTGATACTATAAAATTGATGAAAATCATTGTTAGTATTTGTACTACATGCACGTGGTTTCATTTGTAATTAAACCGAGCACCACATCACAGGAAACCCGCGTTATCCAATCGATCAAGAAAAATTACTACTTGATGTAGATAACTTTTAACAAGGAAAGATATAAAGTGTTAAAGGGTAATCACATATTTATTTCCGATAAACTGGTTAAACTTCAATCTTGTTTTCTATTCAGATTGTTAAATATAGTTTTAGCTGCAAACGTTCGAGTTAGTTTCCTCTAAATAATAATAATAATAATAATAATAATAATAATAATAATAATAATAATAATAATAATAATAATAATAATAATAATAATAAAACAGCTTGATATTGACACTAGGATCAAAAGGTACGATAATTTTACGACAAAAACGATAATTTTAAATGCTACGTACGATAATATCGTCTGATCAGGTTGGCAACGCTGTCGCAGAAGGAAACAACGCAGTGTTGAAACGTGTGTTGCATTTCGTGTCACGGTGTGGGAGGTGGTAACACATCTCATCCTATACTTATCTACTCTATACATTAAATCCTTTGTTACTAATACGCTTTTATTAATTTATTATACGCTTAATACACTCAATAAATGTCCAATGAGCTACCAGATGCATTAAACTGGCGAAGAAGAAGAACCAATTGTTCATAAATCAATTATTCTGAATTTTATTAAAACCTGATCCTAGCTTTAATTGGAAGTTGCTTCTGTGAAAGTTCTTGTAAATCATTTCATTAACACTGGCTGCATAAAATATAAGGGAAGTATAAGAATAGTGTCAAAATTCTTATTAAATTTAAAATCATAATGGCTGGTGAGGCGTCTGTTAAGTTGGAGTTGATATGCAAAGAAGAAATTGATTATGACTTACCTCAGGAAGATCCACTCGAAGGGAAAGGGTGGACATACGAACTGATGACTGACAACAAAGAACTAATATTATCTACAACGAAAGAAGAGCAAACAATGGACAAGGATAGTGCTAAGTATTCTTTGGATGTTGAAACAAACGTTGATAGGGTGAAATCAAAATTTGCAGTAGAAGAAGATTCTGCATTTAAAAGTAATATAGATACGCTAAAAGAAATAGCGGTTCAAGAGATTTGCACGTCGTACACTAACGACTCCCAACAATTAACAAGAAGTTTAAATTCAGTTCGGCCAGAAAGGTATTGTTGAATTTTTCATATAGTAATTGGCTCAGGTTGTTAATACGGTTACATGGGTTCAGAAAGTTTATAGGTTAGAAACAATACTTCACGAGAAATATTTAGGTATGGGAGATACCTCGAACGTAAATTAATAACCTACAATTTGGAAACAGCATGGCACATATAGACTAGCTGTAGGCTATAACAATTAATAGTAATAATAATAAGATCGGTACCACCCATATAAATCTTATATAGTTCGTATTTTAATGGAAAAATGATTACTTTATTATTGATTACACATTTCTCATCAATTCTTGTATATGTTTATAATATGGGTGCTCGACCATAGTGTTTAATTTATATAGAAGGTTTTGTAAAATAAGAGATCGCGAGAATGAAATTTATCCCAAAATTTTCCAATTTTAAACGTGAAAGGTGTTATACTTGAACTTGAACAACAATTATGGTCTTTTGTGCTTTTACTCAGGCTTTAGCTAGAATGAGTCTAGCCTCACGTTTCCACAGGGACGTTAACAAAATACAAAATGAAAGAGAATTCCGACGAACAGTGGATGTTCATTAATTGTATAGGTCCACACCGCTACTCATTTCATAATGTAAAGGCCCATAACTGTACATTTCTTACCGTTACCCATTTATTTTTAAGGAAGTCGACTTTTTATATTTTCAGCAATTATTTCTAGGGTGTTGAACTTCCATTTCTCCCTACAGGTTCACTTTAGGGGCTTATTACACGTACACGATATAAGAATTATTGTACAATGAAAACTAACCAACATGTGCTAGATATTCGCTAAAAGAACAAGATTGCTATGTAACTTAGGGCAGACAGCAGGATGTTGGTCCGTCTACATGCAAAGGGATGGGTCGGTTAGGATGAGATGGGTCAAAGAAGATAAGTTTACACGTAAACGAGGATAGCGGGAGACACCGTATATAGCATAAACTTACATATCTTACGTGTTGCGTTCCTAAATCTATTATTGGTAACATCCTGAAATGATGTCAGTGCTTGCATATTTGTGTTCTAAAGTAATACAATAGGAACGTAAATTTCTTAACTCTCAAATATTTCTCCATTCTCGTGTCATGATTTAGCACTTTGAATTGTGATAGTTAATTTCGCTTACAGTGGTTATTAGCTACTTTGTGTGCGATTTCGTACATAACATGCACACTACGGTATTATTTAAAATGCTATTACGAATTTGTTCTGTAACTTTTACAATAAATCTCGACTAGTTAATGTTTGCCTATTGGTTGATCTTGCATACAAGTTGACATCGTATAGTTTCTATACTTCAAAGTAATTTTATGCAAGACATCATATTTTTGAAGAAACGGTCGGCTATATATCATTATTTGGTTTACCTGAAGTGGGGAAAAGGAAGTGTTAAAGAAGATGTTAAAAATTTACTCTCTCTCTCTGTCTCTCATCACGTTTGAAGGATGATGCTCGGTTCGTCTGCAAGTTAACATACACGTAAGTTTAACGGTATGAAGAAAAGTAGAGAGTATGAAAGACGGTATGAAAGACCCCAAAATATTAGAAAGAGTAGAGATGAGAAAATAATCAAATAGGGCCGGTATCAGTGTCAAATCCATAGTCGTCACGCGCAGTTAGTGCTGCTCATTGGTATTTATTTTGCTCAATTTTTAAAATAATATTTATTATTATAATTATGATTAGGAATGGCAATTGTACCAGCAATAGACATGGAAATCGCAGGGATGTTGCTCTTGTTATTTATTCTCGTAAGTTCTTTACTTCAGCATATTGAAATAACCATCGTTCAAATATCGGCTGCTACAAGTCACTTTTTAGTCTCAAAACAAAATATTTTGTTGTTAGTAATTGTTCTTCTTCTTCTTTTTTTTTCATTTCTCGTAGATTATCTTAAATTTTGTTGACGAGTAGTTAGTGAAAGCTAGGTTTGTTCAAATATCTTCACACTTGTGTTTCTATCTTTGACTGCGTGGATAATGGGGCCGTAATATGGTCTTTAATGGGTTTTACTGTGTATAGTTCGTAGATTTTTACGTACTAATTTAAGACATCTTTATTTAGTTTCGCGGTTTTGCACAGTAAATAGAATGTACAAACTTCCATGGTTAACTCTTTGACATCTGGAATGAATAGCCGTAAGTTCAAGTCGTCAGGTGAGATATTTTTATTTTTAAATACGTTTGTGTATCTTCATATATATTATTAATATTTGTTTTGTTGCATTTCTCGTATGTTATCTTAGATAATTTGTTCATCGATAAGGGTAGATTACATTAGGTTTTGTTATATATGTTTACAGTTTCGTATCCTTTGTTCAAAATTAATTTCTGTATGCTCGAATTTATTAATATTTATTTATTTATTTATTTATTTATTTATTTGAATGTTGGTGGTGGCGGGTTAGCGGTGATTAAGTAAGGCTATGTTTGCAGATTATATAGAACGATGCCATAACACTATTTGTTTACACAGTAGTGCTTTATTTTGCTTTACTCAGAAAATTACTTCCAATGTGTGTTATGCAGCAAAACATTTTACTCACTGTTAGTGCCGGTGGTGTCAGTTTTCTGGACGCACACGCTCTGTTCAGTCACGTTTTTGGTCACTCATTATGTATTAGCACATGTTTTAAAAATGGCCTATGGATTATTATCCTGATAAAAAAAATAGAAAGCCCGTTAAAAAAATATTAAAATTGTGTTACTTTATTTGAACACGCGCAAATTTTTTCACATTTTAGAACAGGCATACCAAAACTCGTTCCGTATCATGCGTCCGTCTGTGAACAGGTATCAGAACAAAATAGTTAAAAAAAAATATTGAGAAACGTTTTCTTGCAATTGGTTCATCCTCCAAAGAATTGGTTCCGTCATCTTATTTAACTCTTTTTTCAAACTTGATTTGGCTCAAATTAACGATTTCCAATTTCAGCGTTTATCGGTATAGAACGAGTATTGTAATATAGCGAGAAGTATTTGTTTCCAAACGATTCAGCGTCTTAACACAACTTTCACGACTATCCAATGTACTTTACCGAAAACGAAGGTAGTTCAAATTTAGTATCCCGACCAGTTTCAAAAGTGATTTCCCTACAGAATATACGGTCATGATGCTGTTTCTTATAGATATTTCAACGTTTCTCGAATAGATTCAATTTCGCCCGTTAACCCTCTACTCAAACAGAAATATCTTCAGACTAGCCATTAGTTTCAGACTTAACGAACGAAACCATAAAACGAAACGGTATCCGATAAGGAGAAGTGATTGTTTGCAAATGATCCTGTGTCTATACACAACACATAATGACTGTCTTCAACGCTCTGCTAAAACGGACAGTTTATCAAAATCTCTGTTACTAATACCAATTCCAACGTTTATTGCCGTAGAATGAAGACGGTAACAGGGAAGGAAAATGTTTTGCTGCAAAGAATTCAGCGTCTCAAAACTGCATACCGCTACTTTCTTGGATATTACTAGTATTTCTAGTTTCAAAAATTATTTCCGTAGAATGAACACTGTAAAACTATCTGGAAGCGGCTGTTTGCATTGAACGAACATCTCAAGCATATGTTCCATCCTCTGCGTTGAAATATTATCCAAACCAAACCTGGTTAATACTAGCCACTTCCGGTTTGAACTTCTTTGCCAGAGAACGGAAACATAGTAAGAAAACTTCTTTCAACAAACAGTTGAGCGTCAAACATAACGTGACTCTTGGCAACGCTCTACCAAAAGTGGAAGTGGCTCAAATTTAATATTAAGTTTTCGATACTTATTTCTATATGGATATCGCGGTAAGAATTATTGAGTTACGTTTCTACAATCAGCTGAGCGCTCTAAGATAAAGTTCCACATTTTCTACTTATCCCTATTCAAAGCTGAGCGATCGAAATTAAACATTTGTGTTGTTAATATTTTTCATCATGGGGGAGGAAACGGTAACAGACAGTAACAAACTGCTTTTACAACCGATTCAGGGTTTGGAGTAAACATATAACAACACACAGCGTTTTACAAAAATCTCAAGTTGTTCATTTTGGTAAGTTTCTAAACAGATAATTTCAATGCTGATATATGTAGAGTAAGGACGATAAGAGATATTGAGATACAATTACGTACAATCGGTTCAGCTCCTCAAGAATAGGTCCATCTCCTCCGTTAACTGTCTGTCCTAACCGTTAGCATTTCAAATTAGCTATTTCCGGTTTCAACATTTATCCCTACAGAACGGAAAAGGTAACAGATTGCGAAAGGCGGATTTCTGCAAACAATTCAATGTTTAAATTGAAAGTATCGTGGTGATTACCTACAGAACTCTACCAGAAACGAACATCGTTCAAGTTTACTACTACATCCGGTTTCAAAATATTTTTCAACCTTATTGTCACAGAACAAGAAAGATGGCATATAACCAGAATCAGTTATTGCTCCGTTGTAATTCAATTCAAACTGGAAGTAGTTAGAATGAATCATTTCTGGTTTCGATGTTCATCGTCAGAAAACAAACACGGTGAGATAGTAAGAAGCGTTTTGTGCAAACGTTTTTGCATCTAACACGTTTCAACATATCTCTACTATTCACAGCACTATATCAAAACCGCAAGTGCTTGAAACTTACTATTACTTTCGATATCAATACTGATGTCCGTTAAGCGAAAATGGTAAGATGTATTGAGATATGTTCTCCTAGAATCGTGTCAGCTTGCCTGTCATTCTCGTTGAAGTTCTATTCAAACCGGAAGTGGTTAAAAATTCTCCGACTCCGGTTTCAGCATTTGTCGTTAAAAACGAAAATTGTAACAAGTATCGAGGAGCTTTTTTTTTTCAAATGATTGGTACTCCTGTTATATGATTTTCATAGAAAAAACTGAATAAGATGTCGAGAAGCTCTTCTGCGATCGGGTAGGCGTCCCAACGTGCGTTCTACTTCGTTCCTTACCTTTCTGTTCAAATTGGAAGTATTTAAAATTAACGATTTTTTTTTTCAATTTTTATCTCTATAGAAGTATAGAGTATCGGATGGCAAGTAATAGCTTTTTGAGATGGACCGAGCGGACAGATTCTATCTTCGATTTTTTTCCTCTATGGCTACCAGTTGTTACAGATATACTACTTCAAGTTTCAGTATTGAATTTGCATATTTTGGAAGACTTTGTTTCACACTGTGAAACCATATTTATTTGTTTAACTTGGGTATGTGTAACTTCGTTACTACACCCCACCAGATTGATACTGTTAGTCATACTTACTTAAAAAGTGTGTAGCTATGGAACATATATTTGGCAGAAGTTATGTGAGTGGTTAAAAAAAAGTGTGTCGCTCTCAAGTTTGTCTTTGACTACCATTAATTTAAACCTTTATCCTTATTTGAAATATTATCCTAGTCCAAAGTAATACTGTTAGTTTGTTCGTCTTTGATCATGCTTTAACCACGACAAGTTCTACCATTCTGATATTTACGTTTGTTTTTCATACATTCCGCTAACACCGTATCACTTATTCGTAAACGCAAATATTATACAAAATTTTGTAACGTTTTGAACTTGATGATGATAGTTGTTTTAGTGTAGAAAATGTTTCTATGAGATTATGAAACACTCTTTATTTCCTTATTTGTATGAAATATTTTCCCCGCTTTGATATATAATGATATATATCTTAGTGCACGAATAATTATGTCAATGAAGTTTCACCCCTTTTTACACTTTAATGGAGATGCGTGTCCCCAGAGTTTACTAGTAAAATTCTAAGGGTAAATACCAGTAATATTACGTTGTAGGAGAAATTTGCTTTAAATGTATAATATTTTATATAATTGTTAGTCGGTGCTGTAGTCTAAGGAATTAATTACGTTGTTAGAGTAGGCCTAACACGCAGCTACAGTTTTACTTGCAGTGGATCAGCAAGGCGAACATATGAGTTGATCTGATTTACAAATGTTATCTAAACTGTAACCAATTCTTAAGAAATACCAAATTGAGAAAATTATGATTTTCTCCTCTATCTCATTTTCAATTAAACTTTATTGTCAAAAGTCCAAAGTATCCAATTATATACCTTTCCACCCGGACATTTTTTTTAATTTCAAAAAAGAGAAATTTTAAAAAAAGAATTTTTTTTCCTAATCTGATATGATCTACTTATCCTCATAAATATGATTTTGCTTTTCCTTTAAGCTAATAGCTTTCGGAGAAATTAACTTGCCCAATTGTGCATGTTCGGCCAATACTACATATATTGGTGATTCAATCTACCTGTAGAACTGTGTATGTCAGGTGTGAAAGGGTTAAATGTGGTAGTTAGCACGCACGAAAAATTAGCACGCCAATTTGGAATAACTTACTTAGCGCGAGATGAACGAAAAGAAAGCTTACGTCGCTGTATGTATAATTAACATTTACAATAGTAAAACCACATATTTTTACACAAATAATGAAATCGATATATCTATGATAGGCGGATCACGTCACATGCGTCAGTAATACGCATGGGCACTGTAAAATTCTTGTGAATGGTTGGTATATCAAAAACGATAAGATAATATTATACAATACGACACTCTAAGAATGAGTGATAATAATCCAAGTTGGAATGGTTTAGTGCAGAATGATATCCAGTTGAGAAGTTAAATTTGTGACCTGTGCGATTTCAGGTTTTGTTAATCACAGGGTGAATGAGTTTCGTATATTACTGAATGTGCACTACAGTTTAAAGTGAAGTATATATTTTATTTTCTTGAGCTTTTAGTATTTGCTGCTCAAAGTACACAGTTAAAATTACTATGAAATCTTCAATTGAAGGTCACGTCTGTTGCCAGTAATTACATCTTTCGGCCTTCATTATTAATTTTGCGAACGTGTGCTCAGTACATTTTACAGCCTTGTAACCAGCGAAACACAAACCTGATCACCAGGATGCGACGTCTACAACAAAATGTACAGAAATCCAATGCTTAACTCCAACTTTGAAATTTTACAGATCATTTAGTATATACAACCCGGAGCAAGCTTATGCTTATTATCCCTTGTTCTTGATTTGTGTAGGATTTCGATCTTAATTCTTACTTTAATGAGTTGTGGACCAGTTTGAGGACGCATTTTTGCAAAGAAAATGGATTTTGACTGAGGTGATATAAATGAAATGTATACTTTCTTTTAACGCGTTGGTAAAATCGGCAAATGTTTTCATAAGACTATTTTATATGTGAATTATTATTATTATTATTATTATTATTATTATTTTTGTAGTTTTTACGTTGTAAGGGTTTATAAATTTCCAGTGTTCGTGACAACATTAAGCACATAGTATTATGTAATTTTTATTCCATCAGGTTTAAAAAAGGTATATTACGTATAACGCCATTAAAACAACGTAGAAATACTTAATTTTGTATCGCTGGAATCAAACAGGTAATATTAATGTGAATTACTGAGGATGAGACGGTGATTCCATGATTTTTTTTCGCAAAAAGCAGAAAGCTACATATATGTATAGAAGCACGTCCGGAAAGGATAAATGCGTCATTTGAAACGGAAATGGTAAAAATACTTTGTTTCTCTGCAAATAATTTTTTTTAAGTCGTGTACTACAAGGTTTTTTGCTGTTTTTAACAACATCCGTTTGAAAAGTAGTTTTCTTAAAGTTTCTTGTATGCTTGCAAAATTGTGATCACTTAACTTCATCAGACAATGCGTAATGGAATTCTATACACTAAATATTAATTTTATATTATATGGTAAATTTATATGTTAAGAAATCTACGGAAATTGCCCTTTTCCAACTCTTAAGGTGTAAATTATTTGCTAACTTTTCTGAGTAAAGATTTTGTATGAAAAATGTCACTTCCCTAACCTAATCTAGTCGTCAGATAGTCTGCTTTTCGCGTAAATTTTAAATCACTTACTTGTAGGATTTTCAATCTGATAACAGTAACATAAAAAAAAGGAAGTAAAAGTTTTATGGTTCATATATAGGTCTGGCTAACTGCAGTGTAAAATTTAATTTCAATCAATTCACTTATTTCCATGCCTGATTAGCTGGTTGCCAAGTTTGTGCACTGAGATATAATATGCAATTTGTTCATCATCTTCCTCTGGAATGTATTTCCCAAAACATTGGTGCACGCGACAGATTTTTGAAAGTAAAAAAACTAGTGTGCAACTCTGCACTCTAACGAGAGAGACCCGTCAAATTATAATTTTTGACGTACCCATTTCCTTATGAAACCCATTTCAATGAACGTAACATAATAAAATGCCACTTAAATGTAGACAATCGAACATATATTACATAATTCATGTCAAGCAGTTGAGCTTCCTGTCTCTTATAATCTAACGCATAAGATATTTCTTCCATTTTTCGGTGTCGTATTGTAGCACTTATCTTCACACACTCCTTTTACTTTAAACGTAAAAAACAATAATTTTTAAAGTGTTTCAGGATATTAATAACACTCGAGATCATCGTTTGCAAAAAGGCTGTAAGAGGTGGATTTGAAACCCAATGTAGCATTTTGATTTCTCCGAATAACATAACACTATATTATTAGAAATTTAAATTATATGTTCTGAGCACAAACGTAGAAGCATTAGTAATTATATAGGTGTGATGAAATTGCTAATGCTTGTCCATATTACCATACCGTTGATTTCTGGAATCATAATAACATACATATCAAATAAATAAATAAATATAACGAGAAATTGAAAGCTCAACACATCTCAAATATATTTATTTTGATAAGAGGGCCTAAATATGTATCAAATGAAACCATGTAGCTATATGTCAACAACCGCAAAGATTATAGTACTTATTAAAATTTATTATATCAAAATAAAAGATTATATTAAAAACACACCTAGATATTGATATACTGATTGAAATGACGTACTTTGTGCAAAATTTTAAAACTTGTATGCCCTTCCTTTGTTTCATTGTCATAATAACATTTTTTGTAGCTGCAATTGCAACAAGTTCTTCTGGTTTTTAAATTTTCTGATACAAAATTGAAGATATATAAATATTTTTAGTGGCAACGAATTTCTCTTTTTGCTGTCCATATTGAAATGTTTATTCGACGTAGTACAAAATATTTTTTGTTCGTATGTACTTGAGTTAACTCTAATATCGTATATTTAAAGGAATGCAAAATTTGATATAGTAAAGCATATTTTGAGAATGGGGAGATATGGAAAATCCTCGATGGTTTTCTGTTCCATATTTGTACATGATTCCATGTAACAGATCAAATGTAAACGTAATTCAATCATTAAATATAATGAATGATTTTATATCTTCGCTGATACTTATTAATTACTTCAATTCACATTTTCTTGTTTATTGAATTTCTTACAGACGAAATAATGTATTTGCTCTTCACAGGGAAGCGAATACGTTTATTAGATTAAAGGAAACAGTTTCTTATTCAGACGAGAAATCTGATACTACGAAGCAGTTTGGCAGAGGATTTAATCAGTCAAGCTTGTCAAGGCGTTTGCTTGCATACAAAAGTAAAAAACGACATACGTACCAAATAGGGATGGGACTTGGGTATTTACCCATTGGGTAGGTAAATAAAAATTGGGTAAATACCCGGTAAATACCTAAATTTTATTTACCTACCCAAAAACTGGGTATTTATTACAAACTGCAAGAGTACATAATAAGAAGGCATAGTGGGTTCTAAAACAGCAGAATAAGATATTCTAAATACAAATGTGGTTAAATAAAGATGCAAACTTGCCACACTGGTAACTCATAACTTGTATCTGGTAACATTGCTTCAGTCAATTCCTTTTCGAATTTACTAGTTCAGTACTGGTATAGACTGAAACAGTGATGTCGTCATTTCCTTTCCGTTACCATGGTGATCGCCATGTTTTTTTCTATACAAACGCGTGAAGCAAACGCTGTATTTTAAAGTATAGTATAAATAAGGACAACGACTGTAAATTAATTATAAATTTGTAATTATAAAATGTGTTAACGAATGATAAAGTTGGTGAGAAAGGGTACAGATTTAGAATAAAGAAATTACGAATAAAATCAAGAAAATTCACAAAGAAAGAGTAATATCTAAGGAACTTATTTCTAAAAATGCCACATCTTTAAGTGATAAGGTAGAAATCAAATAATTAATGTAAACATCATTATCATATAATCCACCTTAAGAAGCAATTATGCACAACATAAACACCCTAACGTGCAGATTGACGAACTGTCGGCACAACGACAACTGTAAAAATATACAGTTAAAAAATCTTTTAGAACCATGTTAATTCTATTGGGACATTTACTTTCCTTATGTTTACAATAATAATAGAAGTCCAGAATATTAATGTCTTTAATATTACAAAAGAAAGGCGGGGAAAAAAAGCAAACCTTTGGAAATTTTCAATCCGTACCATCAGTGGATATAGGTAAGATCTTTTCTTATATTACCTACCAACTTTTTTAAAAAGCATTTAGAAACAGTACAATAAGAAAATATCCATTTATGAATGGTTCAGCGTATATTCTAAACAACATTATTATAAGTATCATAACATTGCATACATGAACAGGATTAATGAATCAAAAATTTTCCAGTATTATTTAAGGTTAATATCTGATTATGAACAAAGATTAGTATATTTTTCTTTTTTATATATCTGTTTCTTTTCTTTTTTTAGTTTCATTGATTAGAAATGTTTAAAAAGAAACATAAATGCTTCATTCATTCTCATGTTTGCAATTCCGAAATATTTCATCACTGTTTTCGCTTTGCATTTAGGTCCTTTAGGTATTTAGGCTACTTGTTGTTTAGAAAATAAAATGGTGATCACCATGGCAACGAAAAGGATGTGACGTCACACTATTTCAGTCTTGTTGAGAAAGATAACCGTGACAGTGCTGAGTACATTAGAGATCAAGTATTGGAGATCATTGAAAAATACGACCCCAGCAAGTTCTTTGTTCTCATTGGTGATAATGCAGTAAATATGCAGAAGGCTTTTTCTCTTGTTCAAGAAAAGTATCCCCATTTGCAACCCCATTGTCACGTATAGCACACAGTTGAACCTTGTCTGCAATATTATTTTGAAGTCTTCTTCAACTTCATCATTTATGGCAAATGTTGTAGACGCCATTAAAACGGTTAAAAGTACTCAGGTCTTGAATGTACTTTTT
Source organism: Thermobia domestica (assembly GCF_964235325.1). Lineage (NCBI taxonomy): Eukaryota > Metazoa > Arthropoda > Insecta > Zygentoma > Lepismatidae > Thermobia > Thermobia domestica. The sequence goes on along the minus strand of NC_137460.1, from coordinate 298,597,162 downwards.
CATGCAATCAACAATGAGAAAAACATTCACACTTCTGTTACTCTTCCATGTAAAATCCTCTGTGGAAGCTATTTAAAATCTCTTGAAAGTTTGAAAGCTGCAAAAGTCACTCTACAGAACCTAGCTGTTCATGGAACCCTGCAAGATATACAGCATTTATCAAAGACCACAAACCAAGGTTGCCTGACGATGAGGTTTTCTGGGGACTATTACATATTAGTCGAAAAGCTAATATGTATTCTTAAGCCAATAGTGTTCTGGATAAATATATTAGAATCTGATGAATGTAACATGCACCGAGTTTTACCTGCTGTCAAAGAAATCGAAGAGCAACTAGAAAGGCTGTACCCTAATTCCTATTGTAAAAAACATAAGAAAAAATATTAATAATTTCGAAAGCGGAAAACTACACTAATTCACTATGCCGCAGCATTGCTAGATCCATCATCATAGGGGTTTGACTTGACTCCAGAACAACATGTCGATGAATTGGAGTTTGTGCACAAGGTTGCAGAGAACATGAAAGCAGATCTTGTAAATACGATGATGGATTTCACACATTACAAGGCAAAGGAAGGTTTGTGGAGGAAGAAGTTCATTTGAACAAGTTCTAGTGAAATGAACCCAGTGATTTGGAGGCAAGGTTTGTATGGAAGTACCGACTTATCTGAAGTCGCACAGTGAATATCACAGCACCGGTATCATCAGGCACCACAGGAAGATCCTTCAGTACCTTCTCAAAAATTAACACTAAGTCAAGGAATAGGCTGAATACTCCCAGAGCCGGAAAAATTACATATATAGCTTATAACTGGAAGTTGCTTCACTGAGAACAGAAGTCAAAAGTATCAACACAGCATAAAGAGACAAAGAAGATTGTTGAGTCAGAGCTGCAGAAAGACTTAGAAAATGGGTCTAAGTTATTGGTCTAAGTTCATCACACTTGAAATGCACCATGTACCAAGAAAAAGTAGAACCTTTGAAGAAGACAGTGACACTTCTTCCGTGAGATAGATGGAGACAATACCAGCTATGATTCGATATATTCATTCCATGTATCCGATGAATGTGATGAGTAATCTTGGTATAAATGCCATCTCATAACGAGATAACATTTTGCCCTTATGTGTATAGACTATTTCGAGAACCTTGCTAAGTACTAAATGTTCTGTAATTCTTCTGTACTTTTATTAGCTTGATGCTGCCAATTGAGGTGTTTGAAAACAGAGGAAACTAACTGCATTTTACTCATTGAATTAGGCGTATTGCATTTGAATTAGGCGTATGAATCTGATGACACACAATCAGAAACGAATTAAAGAAACTGATTTAACCGTCATGTGAAACCCATTTTCCAGTGGCATTTCGTCTATTTTGTTTCCAAGAATGCTAATTTCTCGCAAAACATGAAAATGCAGTTACTTCATTCTGGGTTCAAACAACTCATATATATATTTATTTATTACAGCTCATCTTTTGATGCCTAGCTAGCAAGTGCAGTGTACGTGTGAAAGTTCCCGTATTTACTCCAACCCCTACTGAGTTTTATTTGTAGTTATTAAAGCATGTATGATATAACAGAAAATATATTTCAAGTCATGTCAGTTGTAATAACTTGTCGCCCATAGTCACTTACAGAATGTAAATAAAAAGGAAAGCACTTATCCGCGTTCCATGTACTTTTTTAGTTTCTTTATTTGTAGCAAAATAAATATAGCTTTTTTCACTCATCAGTCCTTAAAAATATGTTCCTGGAGAAACATGCTTCTTTTATGTTACTACTATCAAAACAGGAACGACCACATAACTGATTTCTATTAATGAAAATAATAAATTTATTGCCATTTGCTATTTGTTGTAGTTTGTACTGGATCTACTGTTACTTTTTCATTATTTTATTCACTCCTAAAGAATGTGTGTATCACATATAGGGTCGAAAAGGGAAAAAACCCTTATATTTACCCAATTTGGGTAAATACCTGGGTATTTACCCAAGGTAAATACCCCAAAAATATTTACCGGTAAAAATCCCATCACTAGTACCAAAATAGTGATAAACGCTATAGTAAAACTTTAACCTTGTCAAGTCATAAGGTTATACACAAATCTACAAAATCCCATGGATGCGAAGAGTGTGGAAAGAGTTTTCGTGAACGTTCCAAATTGTATAGACATATATTAATCCACACAGGGGAAAAGCCCCATACATGTCAACAGTGTGGAAAGGGATTCAGTGATCGTTCAAGTATGAATAATCATATGTTAATCCACACAGGAGAGAAACCTCACACATGCCAAGTGTGTGGAAAGGGGTTTAGAGATCGTTCAACAATGAGAAGACACACATTAATTCACAAAGTAAAGAAGCCTTATACTTGCCAAGAGTGTGGAAAAGTATTTCGTGTACGTTCAACGTTAAATTCACACATTTTAATACACAAAGGAGAAAAACCCTACACTTGCCAGCAGTGTGGAAAAGGATTCAGTGATCGTTCAGGTATAAGAAGACACATTTTAATCCACACAGGAGAGAAGCCTCACATATGCCTAGTGTGTAGTAAGAGGTTTACAGATCGTTCAAATCTGAATAAACACTTTTTAATCCACAAAGAGGAAAAACCTTATACTTGCCAAGAGTGTGGGAAGGGATTTCGTGAACGTTCAAGATTGAATACACACATATTAATCCACACAGGAGAGAAACCTTACACATGCCTAGTGTGTAGTAAGAGGTTTACAGAAAGTTCAAAATTGAATAGACACATGCTAATCCACAGAGCGGACATGCCTAATACTTGCCAAGAATTTGGTGAAGGATTCAGTGTTCGTTGAAATTAAGCGAAACATTTTTTAATACACAAACGAGGGTGTCTCAAACATAAGGAGAGTGTGGAGAAAGATTTAATAATCGTCCAAATTTGATGACCTAGGTTTTAATCCACACAGCCGTAAAACCTCATATACGCCAAACGTATGTAACGGACTCAGAGAACTTTGACATTTGTGTAAACACATAAGCCTACAAATGAGAAAAGCTTTACACATTCAAAAAATGTGGAAAGTGATTAACACAGACTTAAAGTTTTGACAGACGTTCATCCACAAACGTAGGTTACCATTGCCAAGAATAAGCAAAAGTATTTACTATACGTTGAAATTTGTTTAAAAAGACTTTGACCCACACACGCGAAAATCCTTCCACATGCCAAGTATGTTTAGAGGGATTCAGTGTACGTTCAAGTTTTGTAACACGCATATTAATGCACATAGAAGAAAAAACTTCACACCTGACAGGAGTGCTTAAATGGATTTAATCGTCATCAAATTTTGGTACCGAACATTTGAAAAATCTCATATATGCCAGGCGTGTAGTTGGGGATTTAGACATCATCGACATTTGCTAAACACACGTTATTCCACTCAGTCGAAAAATCTCTCACCATCGAAGAGTGTGGCACATTACAATTAGTTCAATTCCGGGGAAACATCTTAGTGGTTAGTGGTAAAACGTTGTAATAACAAATGTCACGTGTATAACTTGACTATATCCTTCGAAACATCATAGTTGTCACACGTGTAACCTGATTATATCCTCACTAAATTGGAATCATATTTGTCAAAACTGTGCTATAAAATTCGCTCAATATCACGCTGGTTAAGACAAATGTTAAAGGTGACAAAGATTATAGCGAAGTTGAGAAATCTAAAAGATTGTAACAATACAATAATAGTAATAATAACAATCACAATAATACTAAAATATCATAAGTTATAAGAAGAAATCTTAACAAGAACTGACAACAGTTTATCAACTAAAATGACGTAGTGCAGAGTTATATCCTGCTGGAAAATGAAGTTATTCTGAGAGTGAATACGACATTTAGGAGGTCTGTAGAACAGAGAACGTTGAACTGTTAAATGCCTAGGTCGTACTATATGAAGGAAAAATATGTTACGTGTTTGCCTGAGAGTATGCGGAAACAAAATTGTGAGTGTAGCGTTTCGGTCCAGAGTTGGCCATGTTTGAATTTATACAGATATTTGAGGTCAATGATTTTATGACGAATGTTACAAAGTTTTGTATTTATTTTCCGCAATAATTCGCGTTTTATCGTGTACGTGTGCGAGACTCTCTAAAGCGTTGTATTGCGAGGAATAAATAAGGAATTGAGTTAATCGGGGATAGGTTTGTGGGAACTATCGTTGCCAAGATAGACGAACAATGTTCCAGTTTTTTATTTGAAATTATTGTCTTGTAGGAAGTTTCTAAGGATTAAATGTTCCTTATATTTTTAATCTGTGCAGATGTCCTATAAGACGCATTGAATTCTTGGTGAAAGTGTATGTATTGTGTAAGTTTTGTGTCGAAAGAAACTCCGAAATCTTTGACACTATTGATTCTCATGATAGGCAAACTATTTATATGGTATGAAGTATGTATAATATTTTTCTTTACGTAGAATGTTATGGATTTACTCTTATTGGATAAACTTTTAGGGGCCATGTGTTACAACAGGAGAAACTATTATCAATTTCCCCTTGAACTATTTCGGAGACTTCTATTGTGTACAGTCATGTGAAGATTCTGCAGTTTCCTGTAATATGAGGATTAAGCTGATATTTGAGTTGACCCAACTAGTCGAATCATTAATGTACAATATGAATAAGAATGCTCCAAATACGCTTCCCTGTGCTACTGCAGATGTTACAAGATGGGGGTTGCAAATCGATCCCACCAAAACGATTCTTTGGGTGCTACCTTGTAAGAAGCTATTCAACAAAGATAAGTGTGTCTCATGAACACAGAATCTATTGAAGATTTTGTAAGTTATATAAGTATGGTTAATGGAATCGAAGGCAAAAGATAAATCGAAATAGGTGGCGCCAAGTTGTGCATTGTTGGAAACACTATGCAAGCGTATTTAAGCATGTTAATGAGGTTAGTGAGACAAGAGAGACATGAAACTATGTTGAGATGTGTTAATGTAGGGAGAGGTGAATTTGAAAAGTTTGTCTTTGGTAATTTTATCGCAGACGATTGATATATTTGAACTGAGCGAGATATTGCTTTAGGATGACACGATCGTTCATTCAAGATTTTTAAATGGTAGAGACACGGATTTTCTTTTCTTTTCTTTTTTTTTTTTTTTTCAAGAACAGGGAAAACAGCTTTCCCTGAAGCATCTATTAAAAATGAGCGTAAGTGGAAAAGAAATAATATGTATTTTCGAACGCAGAAAGGTCTAGCTTATATTTTCCGGGCCAGAGGCTCTCTGAGGACGGAGAGAAAATAAGAAAAACTCATCCTCTGGACAAGTGATAGATAAACGAAATAACGTAGATGAGTAAACGGATTGAACAGGGAGGTATGGTGTTTGACAATTTGAGAATTTGTTGCAAAGTATTCATTAAAATTTTCTGTTCTTTCCTCTCCTTCTGTCCTTGAAACATCATTATACATTACAAGAAATATGGTAGAAATTTTACACGTAGATCTGATAAAAGACCAAAGTCATTTAGGGTTGTAGATGCTAGTATCTGAATTTTTTGAAATATAGTGTAGGTATTTGCATCTGAATAGCTTTTTTGTGTAATGTCTTATATCAGAAAATTATATATATACTCGTTTTCATAAATTAAGAATAATGCGGATACATGGTGAAACAACGCTCTGGTGGGCGGTTTTCAGTTCGAAATCACCTCGGAGTATGACTATGCGATGAATTTCATCATTCGGTGCGGTGCATGCGGTACGGTCGTCGCACGGTGGCGCTGGCAGCAGTCCAAATACGCAGAGGTGTGTTGGTGCATGTCAGTACGGTGCAGCGTGTAAGTGTGCAAATGTCAGACGTGCTATTGGTGATTGTGTGTTGAAAATGGCTCAAAGAACACATTGATGACGTTATGAGGTGTACAGTAATAGGTTGACTGGAGTCTGGTCATACACAGCAGGTCGTAGCACGGGCCCTCCGTGTACATCAAAGTGTGATCTCAAGATTATGGCAACGATTCTAGCAGACAGGAAGCGTGTACAGGCGCTACAGTACGGGACGCCCACAGTGTATAACACCACAAGAGGACCGATATCTCACAATCAGTACCCGCAGACGGCCACGGAATACAGCAGGTAGCCTTTCTCGGGACCTTGCCACAGCCACCGGAACGATTGTCTCCCGACACACAGTCTACAGACGACTGAACAGACATGGTTTATTCGCCCGGAGACCTGCAAGACGCATTCCACTAACCCCTGTTCACAGGAGAGCCCGTAATGCCTGGTGTCAAGAACACAGTACATGGTCAATGGATCAGTGGTCCCAGGTTCTGTTCACGGACGAGTCCAGGTATAGCCTGAGCAGTGATTCTCGCCGGGTTATCATCTGGTGTGAACCAGGAACCAGATACCAACCCCATAATGTCCTTGAAAGGGACCTGTATTGAGGTAGTGGTTTGATGATGTGGAGTGGTATTATGATTGGATCAAATACACCCATGCATGTCTTTGACAGAGGAACTGTAACAGGTCAGGTGTACCGGGACCTTATTTTGCATCAGTATGTTCGCCTTTTCAGGGGTGCAGTGGGTCCCACCTTCCTCCTGATGGATGATAATGCACGGCCCTACCGAACTGCCATCGTGGAGGAGTATCGTGAAACAGAAGATATCAGGCGAATGGAGTGCCTTCCTGTTCTCCAGACCTAAACCCCATCGAGCATGTCTGGGATGCTCTCGGTCGACGTATCGCTGCACGTCTTCAAACCTCTAGGACAGTTCAGGAACTCCGGCAGGCACTGGTGCAAGAATGGGAGGATATACCCCAGCAGCTTCTCGACCACCTGATCCAGAGTATGCCAACCCGTTGTGCGGCCTGTGTACGTGTGCATGCTGATCATGTCCCATATTGATGCCAGGATACATGCGGAGGAAAGAGTGGCGTTGTGTAGCACATTTGTTTCTCAACTTATCACCAATACCGTGGATATCACCAACACTGTGGTACCGATATGTCTCGTTTGTTCGTATATTGTGTTCAAAATGTGCCTATGCTATTAGCGCCAGTTTTGTGTAGTGCCACGTTGTGTAGTATCACAATCTGCAATTATCCTTAATTTTTGAGCATGAGTATTTGGAAAGGCACGCCAGAGTTTCCAAGCCTTTTCCTTATTTCGGAATGTGTGGCGAGTCACTTCGCCGTGCATGTTGGAAATTCCATTGATTTTGCTCTTTTGGACGGTATAAAATCTTTTACTGTTGCATAAAGAACATCAGTGAAGGAATCCAGCGCCTCGCTATTCTTCCTTCTAGTGAAAGTGTCCACAGTAACACTAATATTACTTTCAAAATTTCACCCAGAGGGGCCTTTTTTCAGTCAGGTAGAAGCTTTCGTTTTGAGTTGGGTTGCTGGCTGTTGAGGATGAGAGCATGATAGGGAACGCGGAACGTCACTTCTAGAAACTCGTGGTCTGAGAGAAGCATCTTTTTATGTGAGATGACACATTCTGTAAAAAAAAAAAAAAAAAAAAAAAGTAGAAATGGCAAAATCTAAGTTGTTATTTTTATGCGTGTTATGCATATTGTGCTATACCAAAAGGAGTCCTTCAATAGAACATTCGAAAAAGGTGTTCAATTTGTGTCTTATGCTATCACATGTTTACTGTCGATCCATTCTAAGCCCAAGTTATAGTCACCAAAATCAACATTTTCATCTTGTGACGGCTTCTGGAAGTGCTTCGTGGAATATTTCAGCTAAACTTCGAGAACTGGTTCTATGTGGTCTTCAAAAACACATGACAAAGTTTGTGTTTTTGGAGAGACTTACCCGGCCCAGGTAATTTCACACTCACGTACGAGATCGTTCTGTGCTCTGCTGCCCCATTTATTTTAATACATACTAACAGTTTACCCCCTGGTCTTGCGGTTGTTTTTGTATAAAGAGAGTTGTTTGAGAAACGGCATTGCACTGTTCCTTAACCGGGAACGGTCGATAGGTGAGCGCAGCGCTAACCCTGGTTTATGTTTTCGTTTCAAAGCCGCCCTAGTGGGGTTTTATATAAACACATCATAATTTTATTTGCGATTTTATTTTAATAATAGTAATAATAATAAATCACAAAATGTCAACATTTAGAAATGTGTTAAAAACAAATCCCGTATAGAGTCATAAAAAACTATAGAAACGATTTTATTGTAAGTGAGCGCCGCTGTCACCTGTCGACCGTTCCCGGGTTTATGTTTCTTTCATCCATGATTCACTCACCACTGAACAGCCACATTCAAGCAAATAAATATTAATAGCACAGTCCGCAAGTTTGTTTTTAATGCTTTGTATATTTTAGCAGTATACTTCAAACGTGGTTTTCTCTTCATTGCACTTTGGACAAGCATTCGTCTGTACATCGCCACACAGCAACGCTAAATACAGAATATGATGTTACACATCTCCTGCGTGAAATCACGTTGTCAAAGTCAGTCTCATTGTTTTCTTGCCATCTGTGTTGAGCATTCTAAATTTTTTTTAAGTAAACAACAAAAATAACGGTTTTTCGCTGCATTTCGAGCTCGAGATATTGTGCGTTGCGTTATCGAACACAGACTTGCCGTAACCGTACTACTGGGCTCATAATGGAAATAAAAAAAAAAAAACAGATATAGCACAAATATTCTTCCTGAAACAGGAGCACAAACTTCACCTTTCCTACGTTTTGATGCTATCTGTTTTAGCTTAATGCACAGACAATCCTAAATACGTACAAAGTTTTCTTACTGTCAAGCTTAACATATTTATGGTGTGGATACCCGCATCAACCAAATTTTGTTCAGGGGGCCGCGGTGGCTCAGTCGTAGAGCGTTCACCTCTGGTGCATGGTGTCCTGGGTTCAAACACTGCTCCCGCCACGTGAACTTTGTGGTGGGCAAACACCGTGTGCGTCGGTTTCCTCGGGGTTCTCCCGTTTCCTCCCACTTTCTTCATTCCATTGTTTCATTCATTTTTTCATAATCACCGTCTCCTTAAACCTAACCGGCATAACGTGGGACGTAAAACTTAAAGATTTGAAGATTTCAAATTCTGTTCAAAACTTTTGATCCTCGAGCGATAAGTTTCCACATAGTTTTCCTTCTCCGTTTACCTAGTCCCACCCAAAAGCTATACCAACGCATAACTTTCTCCACATTACAGACTATATCGAAATACTACTTCTCACCTATATCAACAAATGATTCCAAACCCAGCACTTATTGCTTCATGCAGTGTCCAATGCCTCGCTTTACATTCCACACCACATCGCTATTACCATACCCCTTGTCTCTGCTGTTTACGCTCTATCAGTACATTTTACCCCCGTGAGTTTCGTTGTTTTTAAATATATCTGATTATATTATTCATTATCATGTTCCACTCTTACATCCATCATATCCTGTACAGTAATCACCTTCTACACAATTTGGCTTCCCCTGTTCTCAACATCACATAGAGCTGACCCTACGCAGAACACAGGTTCATTTATCTGATTTATAAAACCCATGTGTTAACGTGTGCTTCACACCTGGCCTTATTCTCCGTCGTCGCTATCACTTTTCCATTTTCCCTTATTGTCTTGCATTTATTTATTGAATCATTCTGCCTATATTAAGTTGTGTATTATATATGTTTACTACCTTCATGATCCTAATTATTAAAGTTCCTTACGTCAATTTTGTTTTTCTTTCTGATTTCTTTGTTACTTGTTATAAAAATTAAATAGAGCACGGACCACTACTTATATTTTGCACGATAAATTCCTTTTCATCTCTCACCTTACTGAGGGCGTAACCTTCTCATAGGTTGCTTGCAATTTTGGCAGGCCGGCAAAAATAGTGCATGCCGTATTGTGGCCCTTGTGGTGAGGCATAGTTGCCAAGTCCACGTTTGTTTATTGCATTCCCGTGGACGCACTCTGATTCGAACACATTAACAGGCGACAGGTTGCAAGAGATTGAGAGTTTTCACGAGTGGAAGCTGACTGAAGTAAACAAGTAGTACAATCTGTTATCATCATTTTTATTTTTATCCTCATTTTCTCATCCCATAATTGTGGATACTGCTTCAAAGTTTGCTTATCTTAACGTATATGATCATTGACCATGGATTATATTTTACACATTCTTTGAAAATAATCGAGAAGTGGAGAAATCGACGAGAGAAAGCATACACTGAATCAAGTTCTCAGCGTTCTCGTTCTTCAATTAGTGGCAACCACCAAGCACCATCAGCGAGTTCACCACCATTTAAGATGCATACAGACGCACATATCTCAACATCTAGCTCTGACTCCAAACCAGCGTACATGAATTATAAGCTTTTACTTCTCCAGGATCGTTCACACTAAGTTATTTCGCAAGTGGTAGAAACAAGAAATGGACACATCATCAAATCACAGTTTGCTAACTTCGCAAAAACAATCTGTCACAAACACAATTTTGAAACCTTCGGGAAAACTGCAACTTCAACTTCTCTCAACAACATCCAACACAAGCAACCTTAGCGAACACCGTGGCTAAGCGGTTAGCGTACACGACTTTGGCGTGGGAGACCCGGTCCGATTCCCGGCGGGAGCTCATGTTCGGATTCCACGCTAATCAGTAGGCCACGTCTCATATAGCCTCGCTGCTGAAAAAGACATCAAACTCAAAATCAAGTCAATTCAACAAGTAACCCCAGCCACGTACTATGTCCGTAGTAGTACGAGGAACCCCTCCGTCTATAACAGATGACAAAATATAAGCTGAACTAACTAAAGTAGGATACACCTTTAAAAAATGCACCCGGGTTCGGAACAATCAGGGACCTACCTACATAGTTCCAATTCTGAGAACATCATAGAATACTATTAATGACCTTTTGCATAAACGAATCTTCACATTGTGACCAACCTTGGTCCCACTGCTTATCCCGCAAAGAGATCTCGGAGTTAGCAACACTGTAAACAGTGAATAGTCTGTGTATGGTGGAAAGAGAAACAAACGTGCTGCTTGCAGAAACTTTATGTGTGAAGATGAAATAATTGGTTATCTGTACCAATCCGTCTTAGCCAGTGCTTATACAAGCGCGATATAGTATTCTTTCAGTAACAAAGGTTATTAACATATATATTTTTACCATATTATTATACATTAGCAGTTTTAATTCTTGATGTATTCACGAAAACATATGGTGCCGTGAGTTGGTTCTCAGTGTAACGCTGTATTTATCTGCTATCATCGGGTGTAATGAGTGATAATCCAAGACGCAAATGTGAATATATTGGGCCTAACGGTTTATATTATACAAGTGATCTTATATATTACTTGGAATTGCAATAGTACAAGCGGATGGCTGACAGTATGTGTGATTAGCGAAAGGTTCCATTGTCATAGGCCAAGGTACAAGTCATCCTGTACTCTAATTGTTCTTATGTTATATTGCATAGTCTAAATATATTTAAATACGTTCCAGTGTATACCCTATGTTCTTTTATTAGCACTTATAATCTGTGTGCATGATTACGCTTATATGCGCGTTATCGCTACCAGAGCTCGTTTACTAAGTTTGTGTTGTGTACGATTACTAATCCTCAAACACCACGTATACTGTTAAACGATCCACCTCTACAAGGTGAAATAATTACCGTCACATACAAGATTATGAGACTCAGAAAATAAGTTGTAAGTGCGTACAGTTACAAGGTGCAGATAAAAGAAAACACATTGCAATACAGATCCGTGCAGGTATATTTTAAGTGGGCCATCAAGATGAGTGGCAGTGAGTCAGCGTCGTACACAGTAGAACGGATGGATAGACAAGACATGATGCTAGAACTATTAAAAAGTGTGAAAGAACTCAAAGAAACCATGACGGCGCAGCAGAACAAAGCAGATGCCCCAACGGAAAAGCTTACAGAAAGTATAGGAAACATGTCCATACAAGTCACGGAAATGTATGGAGAAATACAAACAGTAAAGAACAATATTACCCAGGTCACAGAGGAAGTGAAACAACTTAAAGAAGAAGTGCGGACAGACATTTTGCACATCAACAAGGAAGTGCAAGATGTAAGGCGGGAAACAGAAGTAGCAACGAATGGTATGCGGCAGGAGCTAGATAAGCTACGGAAGATCTATGAAAACCAAATGGGACACATAGAGGCCAAGCAAGATACCATCGAGCACAAGTTCTATATGATGGAGAAGGACTGGAAAGAAGTTAAGAGCCTTGTGGACGTGCAGACAAGGGGACAGGCTACAGAGGTGAAAACACGCGACGGCACGATGCAGGCAAGCAGGTATGCAACTAGTAATTCAAACCAAAGATGCAAAGAATCGCACGCATCAGAAACTGAGTTAGCATATGACTTGGTGTCGAAGTCATCCAGCATGGAGGAGGACTGCTCAGAAGACAGCGAGCTTCTTAAGCTTAGGGCAAGAGGTGAACTAACCACCAAGGAGAACGGAGGTAAAAGGAGAGGAAGACGCCAGCCCTGCGAGAAATATAAATGTACCGGTTCAGAGAGTAGGTGTGTAGGTGATGAATATAACAAAAGTCCTCAAGAATACACCGAACCAAAGAGGTTAGCTTCTCCAGGATACGGACGGAGTGAAGAAGACTGTATCCCACATCGGGGAAGGAAACCATGCTGTAGGATACGCGGGTTAGGAAATTCTTCAAGGTACAAGACAGGTCGTGATGCAGTAAGTCTTAACCCCAAGGACATACAATTAGTTACAAAGTATTCAGGTGAGTCTAGTAGCATTAGTGCTTGAACATTTTTACATCTGAAAGACGAAGCTAGCGCATTTGGTGTTACCACTGACTATTTATTACCAATGTTACCTATACTGTTAACTCACTCGGCTTATACTTGGCTAAAGTTACAAGCGCAGCCTTTTAAAACTTTTGCAGAATTTGAGACTGCATTACTTTCTACTTTCGAGTCGGATAACGTAACCGCGAACCGACTAGTAACTTGTAAGAATACAGTGTTCGATCCTCGAGTGCACAGTAGTATGCGTGAGTTTGTGTTAACACAATTTCAGACTCTGAAGGAACTCTTACCGACTGTACCGGAAAAAGGAATTATCGCGAGTGCCACGAAGGGTGCGAGAACTACTTATACTCCATCCACCCAATAACCTCATTGAACTTTTGTCTATGGTTGACAGACTGGAAATGCTGTATCGTACAGAAGGAAAATACAAGAATAGTGGAGAGAAAAAGCAACAAACTAATGCTCGAAGTGTACCAGTGAACAAGGTGAAGGCAGAAAAGACTGCTCAGCGAACAAGTGAAAACGAAGTGCCGAATAATCAAAGTAGAAGGAGACGTAAGTGGAAGAGGGACCGCGATAAGCGAACCCGGAGGCAAACAAAAGGAAGTGTGACTAGCAGCTCGCCAGAGAACGAAAGATGTGACTGCCGCAAAAGACGAGAGACGGATAGTGGGTCCAGAACAAAACAAGTAGTAGAAGAGAAAGGGAACCCGAAGCAAAGGGAAAACCAATGCTCATCTCGCGACGGGTATGGCGTATATACGTCAACACCTTGGGAGGAAAACTAACATGTCCTGGCCAAGACCCCCCATCTTGGACCAGTGAAGCAAACTGGGGGCCTGTTCAAGAATATTTAGTGTGCGGGATTTCTAGCACTTCCTCTCACTCAAACAATGGCAATCAAATGGGAATTGAAAAGGGCAAACTGACGCATTCGCACGCTAGAATTAAAATACACGTCAACGACGTAATAGTAATGGCTCTACTCGACACTGGAAGTGAAGCGTCCCTCCTGAGTTATGACACATGGAGGAAAGTCACGCACGACGTGTACCGGCCTAGAATTGAAAAGGCAGACGGTGTGGTGCTAGTTGACTTTACTGGACGGAAGAAATCCGGAGTTAGAGGCAGTGCTGTGATTCCGTTAACGATGTGCGGTGTTGAGTGCTCTGTTAAAGTGTACATAGTAGAGCACTTGTCAGAAGAGTTGATATTAGGCATAGACGTGTTAAATGAATTGGGGGCCCTGATAGATTTCCGATCACGTACGTTGAGATGGGGCGATGGTAAGGTAAGGAGAATTCTCCGCATGCTGCCGCTCCCACCAGAGATGGAGGTGTGCGAAGAACAGGAAGGATCATCTATAAACTATCTGAGTAGGGTGTGTGCCTTGGAAGGAGATGGTGACAAAAACATAAGTGCACGAATCCATGATGCGATGAGGAGCGCTGATGTTCTCAATGGGTTGGAGCAAAATCAACTCCACGAACTACTGATGGAATACCAAGATGTGTTCAGCGAGACACCGGGGTTATGCCGTGACTTTATATACAAGATAGAGGTAGAAACGGATCAGCCCATAGTGAGAAAACCCTATCCTGTACCACTGAAGTCCCGGAACCAAGTGTGAGAGGAAATAAGGAAACTCTCAAAGAGCGGGATAATCCAGCCCAGTCAGTCCATCCACAATAACCCAATCTTAGTGGTTCCTAAGAAGGATGGAAACAAGATTCGCATCTGTGTCGATCTCAGAGGACTGAACTCTTTCGTAAATTTGAAGCAAGTAAGGACGGAACCTCTCGAAGATGTTTCTGGGAAAACTTCAAAAGAAGAAGTACCAATCGTCGGTGGACATAGTGCAGGGTTACAATTCCCTCTTACTGCACCCAGAGTCCAGAAAATACACAGCGTTCTCCTTCGAAGGACAGCAGTGGGAATTCCGTGTCGTGCCTTACGGCTACATAAACGGCAGTAGTGCACTTAATGCTGCTCTGCAACGAGTGATCCCATCAGAAAAATTTGGTGACTCGTTAATCAAGTACATGGATGATATCCAAATCCTAGACGATACATTCGAGGAGCATCTGGACCATTTGAGAAAGTTGCTGCAGGCATTTCGTCTCGCTAATCTCCATCTTAACCTGGACAAAAGTATCTTCTGCAGAAGAAATCGAAAGTTCTTGGAATATGTGATAACAACAGAAGGCGTGACAAAGGATATGGATGCGGTAAGACCGATCATCAATTTCCCACGTCCAATGACGAAGAAGGCGTTGCAGCGTTGGCTAGGGTTGATCCAATATCAACATCGTTTTTTAGAGAAGTTTGCGGAGACTGCGCAACCTCTTTTTAACCTTTTGAAAGGAAGCAGCAAGTGGTCCTGGACAGAAGATTGTGAAGAAGCATTTACAAAACTCAAAGAGCAAGTGCAAAAAGATGTACTCCTGGCACATCCTGACTAGAACAAAGAATTCATCCTCCAGAGTGACGCCTCACATGTTTCGTTAGCCGCTTGTCTAAAACAAGAGCATAATGGTGAAGCACGAGTCCTCCAGTATGCTAGCAGGACGTTGAAGCCACAAGAGAGGAATTATAGCTCCAGCGAGCTGGAATGATTAGCCGTTATGTTCGCCGTGCGGAAATGGTCTAAGTGGCTCGTAGGACATAAATTCAAGGTATTATGCGACAACCAAGCGTTGAAGAGGTTGAAGAATGCACGAAACTGGAGCAGCAGACTAACTAGGTGGTCCATCGAGTTGCAGCAGTATGAGTACGTAGTAGTGCACGTACCAGGCAAAACTAACATAGCCATGGACGCATTGTCACGGGTAGCCATCGATGAGGAAACTTACCAGTATAGGGTGAATACCGCACAGGCTCTCTGTGAGGAAATCCAGCATCTAACACCAGTATTATTAAGTCTTCAACAACAACAAGATGAAGACCTAATTCCGATTATCCTTGCCCTCAAGGATCCACGAGTAGCAAAAGATGATGGGAGGTGGAACTATTGGAAGGAGAACTACCGCCTGGACTATGGCATTTTGGAGGTGAAACACCCCCGGGAGCCACAACGATGGAGGATTTGCCTTCCAGCCGATCTGGTACCGGTCATGCTGCGGATTAGTCACGAACGTACAGGACATTTCGGCGTGGGGAAAGTTTACGCGAAATTATCAGAAAACTTCTTTTGGCGGAACATGAAAGAACACGTGCAGAGATTCATACAAGATTGCGTAGAGTGTATGAGAAACAAAGTAGATAGACACCCTCCTGCACAACCTCTTAAGATATTTCAAGCTTCTAGACCTCGGCAAGTACTATGTATTGATTACTTGGGCGCATCGCCAGCTTCAACTCATGGATATAGATACGTATTGACAGCTACGGATGCTTTCTGCAACTACATTGTAGTATATCCCAGCACCAAGGCCTCAACCAGCCATGTGATCAAATCGCTATCAACGTACATCACGCAACTTGGGCGACCCGACGTGGTAGCGTGCGATAATTCCACCATATTTAGAAGTGGGCGCCTCTCCGACTTCCTGGCAGCACAACACATTCAGTTAGGTTTCACTACTGCGTATCATCCTTCCAGCAATGGGGCAGAGAGAAACCATTCAGAGCTCATCAGGCTATTGAGGCATATTTGCCACGAGAACCATGAGAAGTGGTATTCGCATTTGCAGGAATGTATCATGTTCCTGAACAATTCTGTTTCCAGCTCCTTAGCAGTGACGCCAGCTGGATTCATGTTGAATCATTCTCCACACTACTATGTGCAAAGGTATTTAGGACTAACCCAGACAAATCTCGATTCGGAAGACATAAAAGCGGAATGGGACAGACGACTACTCCAAGCCTATACGAATAAGTTAACCAAACGACAAAGAAGAAATGAAGCCGATAACGAGAGACAAGCCTCCCGAAAGGAGATCAAGGCACGAGATTGGGTGTTCTTACGAACTCATTATCTCAGCAATTTCGCATCAAGAAAAATAAGCAAGTTCTTCCAAGTATACCAAGGTCCCTTCTGGTGCGAGAAGGTGATCGACGACAAAGTGTTGATCTTGAAGGACCCGTTGACAGGAAAAAATCTTCGACCCCCATCCGTCGACAATTGTAGAAAATGGAATCCTACATCTAAAACTGAGCAACAGTGGATAGAGATCCTAAACAAGAATTCGAGAAGTAACTTAGACACGATAGGTGAAAACCGATCGACTGATTAGTAGTGTTGCTAACCTGGGGGAACTAGCTCACACAAACGTCAACATACAGGTGATACCATCATGGGTTCTGGAGCTTAGTGCTCAGTAGGACTGACCTAATTAAGTTCGCACACGCTGGGAAGCCATATTGTGACCAACCTTGGTCCCACTGCTTATCCCGCAAACAGATCTCCGAGTTAGCAACATTGTAAACAGTGAATAGTCTGTGTATGGTGGAAAGAGAAACAAACGTGCTGCTTGCAGAAACTTTATGTGTGAAGATGAAATAATTGGTTACCTGTACCAATCCGTCTTAGCCAGTGCTTATACAAGCGCGATATAGTATTCTTTCAGTGACAAAGGTTATTAACATATATATTTTTACCATATTACTATATATTAGCAGTTTTAATTCTTGATGTATTCACGAAAACATATGGTGCCGTGAGTTGGTTCTCAGTGTAACGCTGTATTTATCTGCTATCATCGGGTGTAATGAGTGATAATCCAAGACGCAAATGTGAATATATTGGGCCTAACGGTTTATATTATACAAGTGTTTTTATATATTACTTGGAATTGCAATAGTACAGGCGGATGGCTGACAGTATGTGTGATTAGCGAAAGGTTCCATTGTCATAGGCCAAGGTACAAGTCATCCTGTACTCTAATTGTTCTTATGTTATATTGCATAGTCTAAATATATTTAAATACGTTCCAGTGTATACCCTATGTTTTTTTATTAGCACTTATAATCTGTGTGCATGATTACGCTTATATGCGCGTTATCGCTACCAGAGCTCGTTTACTAAGTTTGTGTTGTGTAAGATTACTAATCCTCACACACCACGTATACTGTTAAACGATCCACCTCTACAAGGTGAAATAATTACCGTCACAACATTGAAGAGACACCGAGTTGAACCATCCCACTCACTACGATCACTTCCTTTCCGAGGTGCACGCTGTCAATAATAAAACTCACATCCTACTTACAGGTGCATTAATCAAATCAAATGTGGCTACGGCACTTGTTTTCATACTATGAAAAGTTGTTCGAATCTGCAACAAGCTCCTACCTACAACGCTTGGCATCAACGCCCGCATTCTACGTACAGCTACAAGTGTAAATCTCGGCTTAATCGAGGAGAATTCAAGCCGAAACTTTCTATCACAGAAGTCAGTAATGTTATTAATCATAAACGTTATAACTACCCTGGAATCGACAACATCTATCGACATGTAAGAGAAAGTCCACTAATATTGCTCAATCTTCTCTGTCACATTTGCTCATTTATTCCCCATACCGACTATGAACCAGCTCATTAGAAATAATTCAAATCTCTCTTGTTCCTTAAACTCAATAAACCTACTGACAAGTTTACATCCTACCGTTTAATACAGCTCAACATAATCTTGACCAAGATCCTAGATAAAATATCTTCAAACAACTTCAAGTTCATCTTTCACAGTGCCACCCTTTACCACGACATAAAGCTGATCATCTCCCCAACTACTTTCATAAGCAGTATAATACCACCAAGCCATCCTGTCTGGTACTCTTTGATTTAGAGAAGGCATTTGATGACGTGTGGCATTAGGGTTTCCTTTCAGAACTGCTAAATTTTCGCCATTCTATCGTACATCCGTTTTATATACAATTTCTTGTTTCGCCACCTTCCTTACAAATACATTAATCATAGTCATTTCGTTCCGTAATTATGCAATCAGGTATATCTAAGGCTCTTTAATATCACCCTTATTACATCTACTTTATGCTGTGGACATGCTTCTTCTTCCGCAAAATGTTCACTTGTTTCAATACGCTGATGACACAGCTTATCTTGCCATTTTGCTCTGCTATGCACTAAGTCAATAACGTCTTACGAAAGAAACGCTCCATATTTCACCACTGTTAACGACACCCGTTTTACAATTTCCGAAACCTTTAATGCTTAGGACTCACCTCAGAGAGACAACTCAGATGGAAGACTTATGTCCAGGACTCATCAAGAAGGCATACAATCGACATAATTTATTAAAACGACTTACTCTCACAACCTGGAGTATTTCTGCAGACTGCTATCGACTATTAGATGCTCGTCGAAGCAAGAAAATCAATGCGCATATTTTTATTAAGTTTCATAACTAATCTTTGGTAATAAAATCATTAATTGGCAACTATGCAAGTGCTTTTATCGTCCAACTCGTGTTCAAGACGCCAAAACTAACTTCTTCTGTGTATGTGTGTGTGCATCGAACAACAACAACTTTGTTTCGAAAGTACTGGAAAACTCTTTTTGCGTCGTTTGTCAAGAGGCACGAGAAATTGCGAAATCATTCAGTTTCCTAAGTTACTTTCAAGCTAATTCTGATTGGACAATTATTGGCCTCCAACGAATAGGAAACTGTGTTATGTCCAGTGTTTACCTGCTGGCCATTTGCTTTTGGGGTGACAAAAAGTGCGCCAAGCAATCGGGCTTGGACCATCAGAGAAGGGATCACGCGTGTGACCAGATATTTCAATGTACATTATTGTCCGTCCATAAGTTGCAGTTTAAGTGAACATTGGAAGAATTTTCCACTTTATGTTAAGCCCGAAGTGAATCCAACCTCATGTTTGTCAGAAATTATTTTTATTAGTGACGCTAGACCAGTTGTAAAGACAACCCTTTTTCGTTCGTATGCAGCAACTATAGGACAGCACAGAAGGGAAGATCCTGACCCAGGAGAGAGATTCGTAAGTAATTTTGAAAGCGTATACATGATACAGATACAAGAAGCTAGCACTAGGATCATCCAAAGGACATTATTAATAAAAGAAAATCGTAGTGACAAGATAAAGTGAATTGTTTGATCAATGCGCCAGTTTTACCGTCACGTCAGAAGTAGAAAGAAAAAGTGAATACGCAATTCGTTACACGGTTAGATATACAGAAAAAAAGAGGCAGCGAAAGCAGCCACTTATAACTTGCACGAAAGGTTATCCAAAAATAAAATAATATATTTAGCTAGATAGGGAAGCTATTAAAAAAAGAACAACTTACAATCTTATACATGTAATCTCTTTTTTTTCACGACCGTATATTTAATAATAATTGCGTAATTTTTATTTCATTGTGTATATGTTCAATGTTAGTATATGTTTAGTTAATATCAATAGACCAAATTTATTGTGTCACTTCTTACGTGTAATACGGAATATTTTATGGGCAAATATGAGCATTTAAAACGAATTCTCGGTGTTCGAGTTGTTATTTAATCAGGCTTTAAGTGTAAAACCTAATTTCTACGCGAGAGTTTAGGTTGCGGTATGTACTTCGCTTTGATATGGAAATAGTGAACCATCGCGGTATACAATTGCAGATAAAGAAAGGAGGTAGAGTTAATATTCATTGTTTTTTCTTTTGTTTCTTAAATCAGGATAGTTCATACGTAACGACCACGTTGGGACCAATCTTATCATTCAAGTCTTTCCAAGCTTGGATGGAGATGTGCAAAGCATGTTTATGCATCCTCACGAAGGAGATGATTGGGAGAGTTTTACTTTGTGGTTAACGTAAATCGGAAGTGCAAGACTAATTCACGCGACCTCCTTCATCAAGTGATAGCAAGACCTACTTTAACACTTATATAGTCATTCTTCGACCTGTGCTTGGTTACGGCATTACTATTAGGTCTCGGTAGCCCTCTCATTTCATCAAAAACTTAAGGCTCTCCAACGTCACACACTCAGGATTCTATACCGCATCAAACTCCCGAGCTCTGCTCCAGAGCTCTATTTTCGCATGACTTTTCCCTACATTTGGTTACATATAGAAAAACTTCGCGTCAAATACTTCCGGAACGCTCCTTTCTCATTATCTGCATCTCGCCGATTCCATCGACGCCCACTTCTGTTTTCATATCGTTCACCCCATCAGTCATTCTACCTCTTCCTTCTCTTTACAATGTATCATTATTACTTACCACCGAATCATCCAGATATTTCGCTCATCAGAGAGTTTCTTCTCTATCACCCTCCGCACAATATCATACCCACATATTCTGCGCAATAATTCATCTGTCACTTAAAGACCTTCCCATTTTCTTTGATTAATTTTTGGAGCAGCCTCAACGGAGATTAACCTACATCCATCATTTTACAATATCTTGTAGTTTGCCTCGTCCAAATTCACATCTCACCGATATTTCACTCATCCCCGCAATATAGTGAAATATAAATCCAAATGCTTTCACCATGATGTCTATGATTCATTTCACAATTTTTTTCTCGATCCTGATTGTGATTACGATCACAATGTAATATTTGCTTACGTTATTTTATGACATAAAGTTATAAAAATGTTGAAAATCCCTTAGACAATCTCTTACTCTTTTTTCACACTACGTTTTACTTATCTTTCACACATGAAGGGCGTAACCCTCGAGTGGGTGGCTAGCCCCGGCTACCTAAAACTAACTTGAACCATTCCTTTACGTTATAATTTCACTTATAATGTTAATTTTCAAAGGGAGCGTTTATAGGAAATTTATGTGTTGAAGACCCGTAGAGTTCGTTGTTTTGTAACTTTGTCACAAGGCTGAAGTCGCTGTGCGACCCAAAGTAAATTTTAGCCCAAATATGTACCCCGTTGTCACTTTCAGGTAATGAAATATTTACAAATTTCGTATCAGGGAGTCAACACAAATATAGGGGAAAAGAGTGAGTTGTGAGACAGTTGGAGAAGTAGCACAGTGATAATATTTTCCTGATGATTTGTGTTGTGCCATAGTGGCTGCTAGCAGATGTGCTGGCAACAGTTCAAACACATAGGGAAATGGCTGCCAGATTGTGAACGTGCACAAGGTTCTAAAAGCAGAAAAACATTTTCCTTCATCGTAGGTAACTATTATGTGAGATAGTAGATGGTTTAATATCAGAGTAGAGAGTTACGGATTGAAGATATATTTATAGCATTTTTGTATCACTCTAATACAAAAATTCGCGGCTTTATATAATAACTAACTATCTATCTCTATGACCTATGGAACCCGGAGGTTCAGTGCCGCATTCACAAAAGCTCTCCACTGACTTCTATCCTTAGCTAATTGCATCCAGTTCCTACTTTGTATTCCTATCTCTGCGAGATCCATCTTAATATTATCCTCCCATCTGCATCTAGGTCTTCCTAATGGTCGTTTTCCGATTGGTCTCCAGTCAAGACTTTGAAAGTGTTTCTACTTTCTTCCATTCTAGCTACATGCCCTGCCCACCTAAGCCTCCTAGGCTTTATATAATATCAGTAGTAAAAAATGGGTATACAGGGAGCATTAGGACATGAAATGGAGAGGAATAGGACACTGCCCCACTCCTCCCTAATCACAAGTGTAAAAATAATAGGTAGCTTTATTATAATCTCCGTGTACCTGCTTCGCTAAAACTGTGTTTATCTAGTACTTTCTTACATCTGTGTTTCACAAGAATCCCACGCAAGTTGAAAATAAATTTAGATCACATACAAACAGGAATCAGTGATATTCGGCAAGCCGTAATGATAGTAACAGAGAAAAAGAAGAGTACACGAGAGGTAGCATAAGAACACAATATGTCGAAATCAGCACTTGCTACACATGTAAAAAAAGTGCAAAGAAGCCTGAAATGAAGATGCTGTAATATTACAAGGAAATATTTTTTGTGGCAAAGTCTCTTTGCCTTACCTAACTAACTGAGATTTTTGTGATCTATAATAAAAATAACATGGTGATCAATTAGTAATTGACGCCATTTTCGGACTGCAAATATGATCGCAAGACACTCCAGTTCACTAACAGTATTGCGAGATTCAGCAGGTGTCAGATTCAGAAGTTCGACTACTGAACTGGATGACTCTTTTCTGTCCATCACTGTACTGATATAAGACTTCACTGACTCCCAGGCGGGATGCGTCCGATTCTAAATAATAAGGTAAATTCAAATTAGGGTGAGACAAGAGGACATCTTTACAAATATCGTCTTTAATTTGTTGAAAAGATTGTTCGTGTTCTTCAAGCCATTGCCACCGGTTTCCTCTTCTGAGACTCTGAAAAGGAGGTTGCATTTTTTCTGTTAACAGCATCTCTAATCTGTTCGTTTGTAGCACATTGTTTTACAAAAGTGGCAGCTGAAACAGAAAATTTTTATCTATTTTATCTCTCTCTTCGTCTTCGGAGATTTCCTTAAAGTTAAACTTTTCAGATAAAAGATTAACGTTGGTTTTCAAATTATTATATTCCATGGAAATCGTTCCCTTCGAAAGATTAATTTGGCTTCTCAAGGCAATAAGTGCATCAAGTCCTAAAATGTGATCTTGATTAAGAGACTCAGTAACGTAAACTTTTACATAAACAAAAATGTAACCCCTTACTTTTCTTCTGGTTCACCCACTGAAATCCACTAGAAGTACATCGTCAGCTGGAGTGAGTTTGTGTGACGTCACATCCGCACTAATGCGTTTCCAAAGCGCTAGAGACATGAGGTTGATATCGGAGCTTATGCCCGCAAGACATTCAACTTCAGTATTACAAACTGAAAATTTAAGTTTAGCAGTGATAGGGTTGGGTTGCGCATTGATATAGTGGTCTAGCCAGTCGGTGCCCGATTCACAGTCACTTCTAGTCAAATCGGGATTATTTACACTACAAATGTGAGTGAGAGATACCAGAAAATATTTAGTTCGACCTACAGTAGGATAGTGTGCGTCGCCCGTTACCCGGTCCACAGTACCGCCTTCGAATTGTTACCAGAGTGACCGTCGGTTTGATCGGTTTGAGTTGTTGCTATTGTTATGAGTTTGTCTATTATTGTTATTTCTACTGTTATTATTTTTCCTTTCATTATTGCAACTATTGTTGCGTCGATTACTAGAATTTTTGTTCTTTCGTTCAGGTTTGGCGTTAGAATTATTGCGCGTGTTGCGATTTCTGTTTTGCTTCTCATTATTGCTCTGATTACGTGATCGTGAGGGTCGATTCCTTCTGTTTCTACTATTGTCATGTCGCGTTCTGATTATTGTTAATTCTCATGTTATTTACACGCTGATCTTGGTATCTTTGATTGTTACCCTTATCGTGCGAAAAATTTCGTTGGTTACCTTGGAAATTGGAATTTTGACTACCATTATAATTATTACCCTGCTTCTAACCATCCTCTGTACGATTTTGCTGAGCATTTAAAGTTTCTAATTTTTGAATTGCGGACAAAAATCCCCTGATACTGGTACATGAATAAAGGAAGAGTTCAGTTTTAAACCTATTAGTCAAAATCTGTATCACGTCTGTAAGTATGAGAAATTCAGACAACTGCGGTGTCAATTCACGAAATTTAATGAATTAATCAAGCGCGAAATTATCTACGGAACTATGTACCTTGTGATCGGTCTTACAGGTTGATAGCCTGTATTGTACTGTAGCTTTTCCACCGAAAGCTTCAATTGGTGCTTGCTTGATTTTCTTATAGTTGGTGAATTCGATCTTCCTGATATTACAACAACTTAATGAAACTTCTTGTAACAAATGTAAAATGAGCTTAAACAGAGCTTTATCAGAAAGATTGGCTAATTGAGCTGTAAACTCTAGCCTTTGTAATTAATAGTGAATTGATTTGGTGGAAGTACCACCCTGAAATTTAGGGAAACACTGAATTTCTTCAAGCATAACATCATCTTTAAGTTTCGTGTTTTTTCTTTGACGATTTGTGATAGTAACATTTTTATTGCGCTTGCCCCTTCGGTCATTGCGCCCTGATTTCTGAATCATCACTAGCATCGTCACTACTGCTGGTGCCTTTACATTCCGAATAAGCCGAATCACTATAGTGCCTATTTCTAAATTGTCTAGGAATATCTGTCTCTACTTGGGGATCAAATTCCTGCCCTCTATTTTCAGTACTTTCTATTCTCTGAACGAGCTCTACCATATCACGACTAATTTATTTTATTATCTTATCTATTTCCCGTATTTCAGCACGACCTTCTGCGTTAGATTCAGTTTTTACTCTTGTATTTTAGTCTATTAATTTGGTTTCTTCGTATACCATCTTAATGTCTTTTTCTTACTTTTCTACGCGTTCAGAAATTTCCTCGATACGTTCGCGCATCTCATCTATTTTATCAACTATATCTATGTGTAAACTAACGCAGCGCTTCTTATTAGCCTGACATACATCTCGGGCTGATTCCAACTGACTTTGGAGGGGTTGTGTGTATTCATGCAAATCTCCTAAGTGGTTCTGAATTTTACTAACTCTTGTTTCTATATATTCTACACGATAGCATGTTTCTGCAATTTATTGCTTAACTTCGACGCTGGTCTGTGTGGCGAGTTCGATTGCCTGTTTAGTACTATAACAACTTCAGCAAGTTTGTTGTGAATCATATTTTTGTTCAAGGATATCGTTCCTGCGTTTAGTTTCAGCTTCTACACTTCTAATTCTTTCTTCTAATCTTTCGTTATTTTCGCGACATTCTTGTTGTACGGAGTCTAATTTCTGAACTAATTCCCTCTTTAACTCGACAAAATTTTACTTAATCTCATCTATTTTTTTGTTCTAATCTAGCAAAGTTCTGTTTATTCTCAGCACGGGACTTTTATTTTTCTTTTCTAATTTAGCAAAATTCTCTATACTTTCAGTACAATTCTATTTATTGTCTCCCATCAATTCTTCGAGAAGTGAATTCATCCCAGTTATTATATCTACTTCCGGTGCGCCATCCTGGACAAAAATAAACTTAAAACGTGTACTTCAAATAAAATAAACTATTACTAAAGCATATGATTAATATCACCTTAAAGATATTTTTTTCAGATTACTGGTTAAGCTGAAAAAATTGTATATTAAAGTATTGATCTTGTAAGTATCCGAGAACAACGGTCCGGGTTCGAGTATTTGTTCGGGTGCCATTTATTTGTAATCGTCTGGAAGTGGTCTTTTCTCCGTTGTCCTCCGTGGTCCTGCCAATGAGTATCCCCTAAGACCTGGATTTACCTGGGAAGGATGATAAAGGACCTCTCCAAGAAGGTATTACAAAATTGTCCCCAATTACTCGTCAGTTACAAGGTGCCGAGAGGTTCGGATGTCTCGTCTCGAAAACCTCACGGAAGATCAGACGGTCATCTAGACCATAACGCATACAAATATTATTCATAGACACAACGAAACCACAACGGGTTAAATGACAATATACTTATTTATGAGAATACCATTAAAAGGAAAAATAACGAAGAGAAACAATCACAACATTTAACACTGACTATGTAAATCATTTCCATTATCAAAATCACACTTTACTTTTCACTATACTGTAGCCCTTTATAAATTTGATTTATATATAAATGATTATAAATGAGATTTCAATATAAATGCTTTTCTCATCCCATTAACGCACTTGGGGGATAAGCACTGGGAAAAGTGTCGCCGGGATAATCCCTAGTAGTAATGTAGTTGACACTCCAAACAGTCCTGAAAAGTCTAAGCGAAATTACATAGTTTCCAAAGTGGAATGCTAATTTTGGAGGGCGCATTTATAATTCTATCGCACCAGGTCTATGAACTGGGACTTATTGATTTAGGTTAGTCGTAAGAAAACGTCTTTCATCGGCTAATAGCTTGTGCCCCTTAGCACAATATCATACTTCATGCTTGACACGACGTGCGTGGTTGCTACCTCGAAACACTCGGTAACACTACCCGAACCAAGAAGTTCGTGATACGAACTTCATTGGTCCATAATCAGTGTTAGCAGTTCATTCTTAAAGCACTCAGGTTAAATCAACTGTATGTACACCTTGTCTCAAAAAGGTTGAGCGCATTCTTTATTGGTGTTTTGAGCAAAAATTTTCTAAGTCCAACTTCGGGTATCTTCGGAAAAAAATAAACCAGATTCGTACTTCCAAGCCAGCCTTTGCAATCGGGAAGATGTTTTTTTCTTCTTTTAAATATAATAAGACTTGTTACCAAGTGTAGAAAACAAAGCAACATTCATTGAAATACTTAATGATACAATATTTGGAAACCTTGTATTAATGTCAGCACATGCTTGTTAGTCATTTAGCTCTCCATACGTAATGGAACATTTAGATACGTTAAAGAATCTTTCCATGTGTAAAAGAATGCTCAAAGTTAAGACATAGAACATAATTATCGCCTGAGTACTAAAATAAAAGTCAAAGTAGAACAAAAACTTCATTTGTAATGGATATGAATGTCATAATTTTCTTGAAAACCGTTATACATGTTTCGCTAGAAGCATATTTCTGAAAGTCCTTGTGTTAGCTCACTGGTAAGCTGTCGGATTTCATAACTTATCGTTGCGAGTTCGATTCCCATCTGGGTCAATGTTTTTTCAAATTATATTTTCCGCAATACCTGAAAAATTATATAAAATAATTACATTAAAATACATCAGTTTTATATATATATAACATAATCATTGCAGAACATAGTAATTATTATGTTTAAAATATAGCATCTGAGATAGGTAGGTGTTCACAGTAGGTCGGTATTATATATGAGAATGTTAAATACAAGTTAAGAAACTCGTTCAATAGCAATAAATAAATTATGTAGTGTATTTATTTGCAGCTATTTGTCATATAGGGGGTACTTCTCAATATTCATATTACAGCATATCATTTATGTTCTTGAAAAAATATTCGATGCATAAAGAGAGGGTATAAACAGAGAATCCAAAGTCGTAACGCTCGCAAGAAATTCACGAACCCCAAAGATCACGTGAGCAGACTGGAATTGTCCTTATGAAGCATGCCACAGCAGAAAGTCTTTACATAGATTTTCAATTCAATTCTCATTGGCGTAACTAGGATATTTTACTAGGGGGAGCCATGGTCCATTTGTTCTGAAAAATTGGAAGAATCTTTTAGAAGACCTTGTTATGATGTTATATATAGTCTCCCTTACCCCGCACTCATTATCAACTCCAAGTTATTTTGTTCTAACACGACACTGTCATGTAACATTTCAGCGACTTTTTTCTTCAGAATTTTGCTTAAAATTGTATATTCCCTATATTGTGATGCTACTAAATAACTACCTAACATCTACTCTAATCATGAAAACTCATAATGTTCTATTACTGTTTTACTCGAGCAATTGTGAGCGAAAATACATTATTCGTAAACGTTAACTGTCATGCTCTCAGTTTACTTATACACAGGTGTAAAAGTGGGCCTGAAAATATAGGGCGCGGATGACGTCACGCCGTCCCCCGTGCCTATCTTTGCCCATTGCGTTTTTTAGGAATTGGAGGGGCACCGTAGATAGTTTTGGAAGTGGGAGGACGGTGTCCTCCCGTGTCCCCCATTACGAACACCCCTGCTCTTATACAAAACACAAATAAATATACCAGCAGTGACATAATTTAAAGTTATAACTTTTTAAAAATCAGTCATGGGCTAATGTTTATTCATTTATGTATTTAAAATAAAGTGTAAAACCTTTTCATTGTCGTTTACTAATGTTGCAGTTTAAATACATAAATCTTTGCGAACAAAGAAATACAACCAATTTTTATACACAAAACATTTTAACTAAAAAACAGAAACAAAGGGATACAAAACAGTGGTAGAAATATAGTTGGCTAACTTTCCGAACAACTTAAATATTTAAAAAAAATTAGAGTGAAGCAGATCAACAATACGGGAGGAGAAGACATGTAGACAAACTTGACGGACTCGTTTTCCTATAAAAGATGTTTCCCATTATCTTTTCAATTAAATATTAAATTACACACCTTACAATTTTCGGGAGGACGTATGATAAGTGGCTCTGATAGACAAGCAGATGTGATTGTAAAAATTAAAACAACAAACATTTAATGAAACAAAGATTCAGCCAGCAGAATTGATTGATAATAATGTTGATCACAATATTTTAAGAGAGAGAGAAAATATATCAACTCTTGTAATATTCCTGAATTATATTATGAGCTTTTAAGCGTATTGTTGTAGTTACATCGTTAGCGTCAACGGTTGGGAAATAACATTACAACCAGGGGACACCCACGAAGAGGTCCACCGGACCCGAACCCTAAAAAATATTTTTAATGATTGTGTTTTGTCTGTATCAGGGAGCACTCATGGAAAGTCCATCCAATTTGGACCGCATGAAATCTTGACATACATATGGGCACTTCCTTAATAAAACTATAC
Organism: Thermobia domestica; assembly: GCF_964235325.1. NCBI lineage: Eukaryota > Metazoa > Arthropoda > Insecta > Zygentoma > Lepismatidae > Thermobia > Thermobia domestica. Next base: position 298,567,980 of record NC_137460.1, on the reverse strand, counting down.
TTGATTTAACAGTGAAATTATTATTGGTTTATTTCCGAAGAACAAAAAAAAAATATATTGGCTAATTAGTAAGCGCAAGAATTTCTCTGAATTAGGGAAATTTCCCTCAAACTACGAACACTGCTTGTTATTGCTGCGATACCCATTTAATTTTCACAGCATGAAACTAAAATATCAGGTTACCAGGAACATATTTTTTTCTTTAGCATAGCACAAATACACTCCTTTTCGAAAGCAAAATATAAAAATTGTTCATGTGGTGCACAACTTACGCTACTTGTTAATTATTTATCGTTTACTCGGACGCAAAATAACGCCGTGTCTGTGTCTTGCAATATTGTACCCCTCCCAACTTTCGACACTCGGAACAAAAATTTCTGGGCGCGCACCTGATTACAGTTTATTCCTTAAGAATGTAACTACCAACTTCAGTTCATAAATAATACTAATACCAATACTAAGAAGGAGAAGGAAAAGCAACAAACGATATTGAATAGTGACTTTTCAATGGGTATTATATGCGTAATTGCTTCAATTTAGCAGTTCAAGAGTTTGGCTTCGTTTTTTCTTTCCTTTCTGTTTTTTAGTGTACCTTAATAATTTGCTTTGAGAATCGTAACTGTTCAAATATTACCACAGTATGCTATAAATAAAATTATAACAATAAGATTGATTTATCGCACATATATAAACAAGAAAAAATTACTACGTCAATAAGTGAATTACTTGAAAGGATACATAAAAATTTACATTAATGAAGCTTTCAAATAAAAAATCGCATACAGCGCAAGTCGAAAGGTCGCTACACTGCCCACTATCACATTTTATTACATTCAGGCACCAGACCATAGATCCATATTACGAAAAAGGTCGATAGGCGGACGAATATAGACACTATTAAACATGTCGAATGCAAGCATAATTAAAGTTGTTGTGCGTAAATTGAGGTAAATTAATAACATTATTTCCATCCAGTATAAAAATTTTGCTGAGGGCCAGCTTTGCTTCTAGGGGGAGCCGGCACCCCCCGGACCTCCTCTAGTTCCGCCTATGTCAATTCCTGATATATGCTTCTGCAATGTGGAAGTAGTGATGACTTGAGTCGCTCCCTCTCGCTCGTTCGCTCACTCTCTATTGATACAGAATATAAAAGTGGATGTATGTGTGTGTTTCAACATAATTCTGACATATCTAGAGCAATTTTAACTATATTTCTTACAGTCTAGAAAAGAGTACTGTCGGGATACATATCAAAAATGCTAGAAACGGGTCGATATTATTATCGAATCCATAGTTTCGTGGTCGCTTAGGTGAATAGTTCTACTTTCAATTCAAGTCCAATTAAGCTCCCATTAGCACCCAGGGTGGTTACGTAACGACATAAAAATGTCGACATCAACTGATATTAGAATCGAATCGTAAGTTTTCAGCGCCGCTAACAGTGCCGCATTTCCCATTAGTCCACATTAGTCCCATTGCCTAGAGGGCAACATATTTGCAGCGTGCGAAGTTTAAAACTTGAATAATATTTCAATTTTTGCGAATGAAAAAGTTAAAAATCAAGTGCAAATATACTATTTCATGAACAATCCTCTTTTACTATTGTAATATGTTTAATAATATCGTTAGACATCTAAAAATAATTCAGAACATGTTTCATATTTGTTACTTTTTGTTACGTAGTTGTAGCTGTAGCATCTAGTGAGTGTATTTAACTGTAATAAATTCACTAATTAAGCATATTAGAATTAAGTTTCGTTTTTAAGTTAGGGATGAAGGGAGGAGAAATATGTAGTTATTGGGGACGACGAGAGCAAGAGTGCGTATGTTTAGCGAGCTTATGTGCAGGGATTGGAAGATGCAGAAGATGAGTGGCAAGATTAATGAACTTGAACAGAGGTTGAAAAAGAAAATAAAGAAATCAAATAATGGACTGGAAAAAATGTAGCCGTAAATTAGAGATCATCTTTTGTTGTAGTTATGTAGACCTTGAATTCTTTTGCTGTTTTATTTCGGTAATCCCCGGGAGAATATTGGGATGAGACTGTGCTTTTGACAATTTGTTTCTGGCAATACCCGGAAGAGTGTTGGGTTATATTAGTTAGCCGGACATGGTGTTGATTTTGAATATTCGTACAAAGTGTTGGGAAATAGAAACAACAAATGAATTATGTTACCATATAGAAATAAATAATGTGTAATCGTGTTGATGTAGAAATGGAGCCATAAGTGGCTGAAGTCTTTTGTATGTTAAGGAAAGTTAGAGCCAGTGTGGCAATTGATATTTTAGGGTTTATGAGCCAAGCGTGGCTGTTGATAATAAGGTTGAAGAGCCAAGAGTGGACACTGTTATGTTAGGTTGATGAGTCAAGAGTGGCTTATGGTAATGCCAAGTGGGATCATAGTTATTGTTATAGTTTTTGGGATTAAGAAAGGCTCCTGTTTAATTGAGTGTATTGGTGTAAGTCAATTAAAGGTTGACAGTGAAAAGAAAGTGGTATAATTCATTTGTAAACTCTAATAGATTTGAGAAGTTAATTAAAGTAATACTTTGCTTCACTGAAGGTACCAAAAATAAACATATATATACAATACATATTCATAGGGGGAGTAGAAGTCCGAATTTTTGCGAAAAATTGAGTATCTCACAAGCCGTTGAACTAAGAGCTGAAATTCAGCATATAACTCTTTATTAAAAATAAACAGAATATGTCCTGACATTTTTTAAAATTGTTTTTTTTATGAGCAGGGGGGTGCATTTTCTATATATTGGAAATTGGTAGTGGGTAGATCTGTAAAAATAATCGAAAACGATTGATATTAGTTGAGAAACAAATTGAGTAATGAAAACTACAGATCTTCGAATTTTCTACCCTCTGCTTTCTATTTATAATCGCAGAAGCTGGTGTTTAATATATGGAGAATTCAGAACATAAGGCAATCAAGACATAAAGTTGAGAGAAAATGACCATAAAATTTGTATTCTAAACTTAATTACATGAGCATTTTCAATTAGTACGGAATTTTCTAGCAATCTTTTATATGTATCCCACTCCCATTCACCATAGGTAACGCGACAGCACTCTTTTTCAGACTGTAACAAATGTGGTTAAAATTACTCTAGGCCAGTGGTTCTTAATTTAATTCCTATCACGATCCCCTTTTATCACATCCTCTTGCCAGCGACCCTTTTATAATTTGTGTTTTATAATAAGCTTGTCTGGGATTTTTAACATACCTATTTCTATAATAGTAGAATCCATTTCTTGTTTATAGTGAACAGTGCCGTGGCATGGAAAATCAGCGCCCGGGGCGAGAGTATACGACGATGTTTCCGTACATATGAGTGAGGTCGACAGACTAACTGAGAATCGCCATCATGGTTGGCACAAAGCTCAATAAAATTTTCAAAGGTAAATCCTGCCTTTCCTTGATTTTGAGGACATTTTATTACGTTTTTCCTTCTATTTTATACATGCGCACATTAGGGATGGCCGGATACGGATCTGGGCGGATCCGAAGATCCGGATCTGATTGGGTCCGGATCCTTTGGATCCGGATCTCGAATCTCGGATCTGGACCCGGGTCTCGGATCTGTATCCGGATCTCGAATCTCGGATCTGGGTCCGGATCTCGAATCTCGGATCTGGTTCCGGATCTCGGATTTCGGATCTGGATCCGGATCTCGGATCTACGTTCGAAATTCGGATCTACATCCGAAATCCGGATATCAGATCTTGATTCTTATCCAAACCCAAATCCCACCCAAATTGTGATAAACTTGAACAACAAAAATTCGCCGAAAGTAATTTCAAGAAGTCCTGACAGTGAAGAAGAAAACAGAAAATTAAGACTAATATTGACAAGTCTATTTGTCTCCTACATTCTACACTAAAGATCAAATGCTTGCCTTACTAAAAAATAATCTGATTTGACCTGGATGAGAGTTCGAATGTCTAATCTAGGTCCACCCGCTTGCAGGGCCGAGATGAAATACACACATATTTAATTTTTGAAACCGGAATACAAAACTCGAATATTTAAAATTCCTCAATACACCTATTTCATTGACAGTTAAGAAAACAAACAGTTAAGACAAGTATTGACTAGTTTTTACGTATATTTATCTTGCTCAGTCTGCTCAAAATATCAAATGTATACCTTACAATTAGATTTAATAATGAATTAGTAAATCACAATATGAGCACCGAGAATAAACTATGAATTTTGTTGCCCCTTATCTAGATTTGAAATTTCGGATTCATACACAGAATCAGGCTGAAAGATAAATATTTGAGATCTGGACACCGAAACAAGTGCTAGTACCAAGATCGTAGCCGTTTTACTTAGGTAATGCGAGCGGAAGGCACTTGCACTAATTCCGCATGTACCGGTACTTTGGGGAACACGAGAAACTAGAAACAGATAAATATTATTTTTCAGGGGCAAGTCGCGCTCTAACATGGCTTTTCATGAGTATTGTGTTCTAATACGAAAACTGTAATGGCGACTTGTTTGAAATAAATGCCTTTTCTTTTTTAGCAATAAAGTTAGGTACTTTCACATTGAATAGAAATTAGCAAAGCACATTTCACTGGTTAGAGTGCTGGTTCTTATGGAAGCTTTCAGACCGAACCGAAGATTTCCTCATGTCGGTATCGGATTGCCACAATTCACCTTGCTGAAAGACATGGTTTATCAGGAGGTCGGCCAAGATTCTTTTGGACTTAGCCTGTAGACTGCTTCTGGTCTCAATTATTCCCATATAACAGGACTAACCATATATAAAGTTGGTTCGAAATGATTTAAAATATTACTAATTGACCTTAAGGGGATAATCGCGATTTAAATATTCGTAAATCAGAAGAGATGTAAAAGTTAAACGTTAAAATAAATTCGATACTTCCTAATGCAATTTGATGATAGCAATAAAACTCCTTATGTAACATTTTCAAAGCTAAGATTAACAGTTTTGTTCCTGAAGAGGGTTTATGGCAACATAGAATATTATAAATCCAATTATCATAAGTAGTACCTCTGACAGCCCCGCATTTCACATCACCATCGTCCTTCATCCTGACAAGTGGGCAATTCACTTACCCACAATGACTTTCCAGGCATTTCAGTGACATCAATATCTCAGTTTGGGTTTAGGATCATGCTTCGGTGAACCTTGACTATCATCATCAGCAGCTATTAGAGAATCAGAACTTAGTTCTGTATTAGACAATGTGGGTAACTATAGCTTTTCGTCTATAGAAGACAGAGAGCGTGCCTTCGGTGCCCGTGGTCTAGGTTCAATTCCCGGAGAGGCACTCAACAATTTCGATGTTGAACTAGCATCGTGAGGACAATTGGGGAGTTATCTTAAGTAAGATGTAGAAAGCCGGCATTAGGGACTTCGGGTGTCGATGCGTTGACTACACATCCCCACTTTCAACGTAAGCCCGCTGGTAGGAACCAAAGGACTGTTCTGCCAAGAATTTAGTTTTTTTTAATTATCATAAATGCCTTTTTTATTATTAAATTTTATCCAATATTTTCTTTTCAACTAGTTTGTGAAACTCAGAGCTAGCTACTTGTTTTCTTTTTAATTCATGTTCATAGTTAGCACAACTAATCACTAAGGAAAAATAATCTTTTCAATAAAATTCGCCTCGCGTCTTTCGTAGCTCTAAGTTTAGTTATTTTTAGTTTTCTTTAAAGTTGAAGGGCGGTTTATCATTTTCCCCTCGCTTTCTCTTTCTTTTTTCTAGTTTTACCTATGTTCCTTTGCACGGACATTGCGCCTATAAGCACGTGCTTAGTGTGTTCCTTTACAAAACCGGGCCATTTTCCTGCCACTATAGAAAGTAAGAGTGCACTGTATCAGAGAAATATTAATTGACGTATGTAAGTGAATATATCTGTGACAAAGTCATAATTACTCAGTTTTTGCATCGTACATATAGTAGTTTCCTCATGCATATTAATTTCTTCACCCCCGCTTCGTGAATTCCACTTCTAGTATTCTTTCTTAATGGGGGACTGATAATGTCTCATGTAGGCTTATTAACTATAACATCAGCACTAAAGAAAGTACGGTTTAATTTGCACTAATTTTAAAACATTACGTTATTTAAATAATAATAATAATACGGAGCGAGCTCAGGCTACTTGTTAGGATTCTTGCTCCGCAATTGGATAATACCGGGTTCGAATTCGGAGACCAGCCATCCTGACTGAGGATTTTTCAGGGTTATTCCTCAGTTATACTGGGCAAATGCTAGGTTAGTACCTTGATCTAAGGCTCTGGAGACCTTCCTTTCATTCCTTTCCAATGTTTTCATCTGCTGATGACTACAGTGTAAAGTGGCTTCTGAGGATGTATCTGGTAGCTTATAGTAAATAAACAATAACGATGTAATGTATCTTCACGAAACGTGTGGGTTAATTTAACTACAGCTTTACAGTCCCAATAGATCGCAAAGTTTTAATATCAATTTCCTGACTTTTATATACTATTTTCATATTGTTTCAGCTTTCAGTTTTCTCATGTATGTTCCCACCGAGAATTGAACCTGAGATCACATGAACAAATGCGAATATGTTAGATATTTTTGAACACTTTAATATACAAAACACAAAACGCTTCAATGATACAATGCATGGATATGTTTTGGTTACGTCCTGCAATGTATGATTAAAGAAGCCAGGAGGGTGAAGAAAAAATAACAGAAATCTCTTTTATATTTACTCCTTCAACATACTCCCGACCTCAGAAGGGCAAGCCATAAGTTAGGTAATAAAGTCAAACAACGAACACAACCATATCGCTGTCCTGAAATTCTCGTGTGTATGTTTAAAAATTTACTGTTGCTCCACGCCAACCAGTCTATATTTTTTGTTGTATATACCTTCGAAGTGAAAGATATTCATTATTACATTTGTTGGTGGTTGGTCTCGTGACTCAGAAACTACTATTAATAAAGAGTTTGTTTTGTCTACTATCCCTGCGATTAGAAGGGCCTTATCTAAAAGATATTTCATTTGTATATGAGAAAAGAAGAAAGTTTATTTTCTAAGAATAAAATAAATATTTTTAATGTGAATGTAACATTAAGTTTCGAAGAGGAGCTAAACAGAAGAATTTGTTACATTTACATTAGTTTTCAGACAGTTCACTATACTCTGAAATGGGAAGAAATCAAACTTGGAAACATTTTACTAAAAAGATTCGACAGAAAGTGCAACATTTAAATATTGCAAGGTTAAAATAAAATAAAGAACAAAAGTAACACAAACGTGTTATGGAAACATTTAAAAGCACAGCAACCTACTATATCAGTGAATCCTAAAAAAGTTTTAACGAATTTTAGATATTCAATTTTATCATCACAATTTCAGATGTAGGTTTGGATACGAATCCAGATCTGAGATTCGAATTTCGGATCCAGATCCGAGATCCGGATCCAGGTCCGAAATCCGGACCCAGATCCGAAATCCGAATTTCGGATCCAGATCCGAGATTCGGATCCGAGATCCGGATCTAGGTCCGGATCCGGGACACCAGATCCAAAAATTTTTGGCCATCCCTAGTGCACATTCACCTTCTTAACATGAGTGACACACTTCCTCCGAAATTTGTGCCCCCTTTTTTCGGCGCCCGGCACTGACAGTGGATACAGTAACTGTAATATCTATATTCCCAACGACGAAGGTGCTGGTCAAGATGGATGTTAAACTCCTTCATTGAAGAGGTCATTAACGTATCTGATCAACGAACAAAGCCCACAACTTGACCAAATAATTGAACGATCATGCGACAAGTCTTTGCAACTGGTTTTCTGTAACGAAGACTTGGACAAGTTCTGCCTGATGAGGAGAGAAATATATCCTGGTCTGGTATCTGCTGCTTTAAAAGTAATAATTCAATTTGCTATATTGTACCTGTGCGAAAGTGTTTTTTTATGGTAAAGATTAAAACAAAGACAAGAAATCGCTTATCAGTTGAAAATGGCTTGATAATGTTCGTCACGAAGATTGAACCGGGCATTGCTGCACTAGTGAAATTAAACCATGCTGAGGTATCTCATTAGGTTTCAATTTTAATTGTATTTCAATGTGCAGGTTTTGTTGCATATGTATTTTTCTAGTATTTTTATATACAATTCTCATTAGTTTCATATCATACCTCTTTCATTTAAATTCATTTTTAAACAACTCTGCACCCTTTGAAAATGTTCAGTAGACTTATTTTTATTGTTCTTTACAGTATGCATAAAAAATAAAAGTATGCCTATCAGAACAAAATTCAAAATAATATTTAAAAATAATTTCCGGTATTAGATTCTAACTATATTTATCTCTTCCGCTTATTTCGCGACTCCCAGGTTGAGAAACCCTGATCTAGGCATACATGAGTTATGTTGGAACAAACACATACACTTTTATATGTATAAATTCAGATAAGAGAGGGTTAAGAGAGAGCGATTAAGGTATTACCGCTCTCAATCTCTTCACTTTACTTTTGCGATTCGTGAATTTCTTATGTGACAATTTGGGGCTAGCTAGTTTTTTGTCTTGAACCACGATCCGTTTTTCGATATGCTCTACCTAAAGGCTGTAATGCGAATATTGAGAAGTTACCTGCGTATGAAAATAGCTGCAAATAAATACATTACATAACTTATTTATTGCTATTACACGATTTTCTTAATTTGTATTTAATATTCACATATAATATACCGACGTTCTGTCAATACCTCAGATGTTATATTTTAAAGATAAGAATTACTTATGTCGTGAAATGATATGAATATATATATACAACTGATGATATGAATATATATATTCAACTGATATATACAATTGATGAATTGTAATGTAACTATTTTACATAATTTTCATGCATTGAGGAAAGTAGAATATCATAAAAGAATCTCAATGAACGGGTATCGAACTCACGATTTAAATGCTCGGGGATGTACCACTGAGCTAACATGACCGCTTTTCGGAAGCTGCTTCTGATATATAACTGAGCTCATACGTAAATTCTCTTTTCAGTATGGAAATCACAATGACGAAACGAGAGTGTGAATACATAGTTTCAAAATATTGAATCATTAAGTATTTCAATCAATATTACTTTTTTTCTACACTTAATACCATTTCAACATGTCTTATTATATTTACCAGAAAGAAAAACATATCTGTACATTTTTTCCCGATTGCTAAGGTTGGCTTCGAGGTTCGAACCAGCAGCTTTATTTTACTGTTCTCAGAAGATACCCGAAGTTGGACTTCGATAGTGTTCGTCTCAATACAGTTGTTATCATATCGCTCAATCTGTTTGGTATATGGTATATGTTTTCATACGTGTAAAGTAAGTATAACAATTCATTCTTTAAACAGCTTTTTGTATGTATTAATATTCCTTTATAAAAACTGTTTTTAATATTATTATTACGGCGCACCATTTTTAGATTTCTTTCGCGAGTCGTTGACCAAGTCGTTCCCACAATAGGCGTGTCGTACAAGTAACCAATGACACGTCAGGTACTAGCTTTTACCTATTGCTTCCTGCTCACAGCTCAGAACATTGGTAACTATGGATAGACGTACAGCAGTAATTACTTTAGTTAGTAATTACTGCTGGGAGTTGAAAGGCTATTCTGCAACTGCAGCTAGCAGGCGAGTAGGTGTCCCGGCCTCTACAGGAAGGCAATGGATTCGGAAATATGGTGCTACAGGTCAGACTGGTAATTTACGATCTCCTGGTCGTCCATATGTGTCAACCGAAGCCGAAGATACGAGATTAGTACACGAAGCCCGGTTAGACCCACTAAGGACGTCTAGACAGCTAAGGGAAGCTTCTCTCGTTCCTGGTAGTAAGCATACAGCTCTGCGAAGGCTTCGTCATGCTGGGTTACGTGACCGTGTTGCTGTCGTGAAGGAAAAACTCAGACGACCACAAAATTTACCGTCTCGCGTTTGCACAGGCGAATGTGGGTCGCAATTGGGAAAACGTAGTTTTCTCAGATGAATCCTTATTCACAACATGAAATGAGGGACGCCGTTTTGTGTATCGTCCGAGAGGCACCCGATATGACCCTGGATATGTGGCTGCTTGCAATCGCAGTGGCCATGTATCTATTTCATGTTGGGGTTGGATTTCCAGTCGCGGAGCAGGACAGCTTCACAGATTTGAAGGACATCTGGACAGTGCTCAGTACTTAGACCTTATGAGTAATATCATGGTGCCATCTGTACGAGTATTTCACCTAATGGTGTAACTCAGTTCCAGCAAGACCAGTCGCCAATACATACTTCCCGTGTGGTTCAGGAATAGTTCGCAGGGCAGCCTGAGATTGATTTAATTGACTGGTCGCCTTGTGGAGCAGACCTCAATTCCATGGAAAATATGTAGGCAGAAGTAAAGTTGGCCTGAGGCAGATCCACCAAGAACTCAGGATGACCTGTGGCATCTTGTTTCCAAAACATGGCTGGAGGTAGGGGAAGGAGATAGATTTGTCACCCATTTAATAGATTCCATGCCCAGAAGAATGGGGCGTGTAATAAATTCAGAAGGGTCTTGGACACAATATTAATGTCCCCGCCTTAACTCCCAAAAACAGTCCTTTTCAGGGCTACCTAAACGCTTCTGGAAATATTTCTAGAAGTAATCCACTCCTTGTATCCGATTTCTGTGCAATTCTACTAACAAAAAAATATAATTCGCTGCTGGCTTTCATCTCAAGACCTCTTTATTGCCAAGCCCGTACTCTACCAGTGAGCTAACATGAACACGCAAACCCAACCTGAAGAAACACGACTTTCAATTTCTGGTATTCGATGACAATAATGCTCATATACTTTGCAAATGTTGTATTCAACTTGGGATATTCCGCAACACACACTTACAAATAAACAAAGCGAAAGAGTGAGAGAGAGATGAATATACAAAAGCATATTCAACATATTGGAATGAGACTCTAAGTAACGACATTCTGTTCTAAAGAGAATTTGTGTTTATTCCCGTGACGTTAAAGGGATCGGGAAAAGTTGTGTCTTGAAGCAGGATCCGACTTTGTATACTCTGTTTATACACTTTCTATATCCGTAGGAACATACTGTATTTCACGAATGTAAATGCCATGCTGTAATGAGAATATTGAGAAGTTACATCTGTATGACAAATAGCTGCAAATAAATACACTACCTAATTTATTTATTGCTATTGAACGATTTTCCTAACTTGTATTTAACATTCTCATATATAATACCGACTTACTGTGAAACTTAACTTAGATGTTATAATTTAAAAATAATAATTACTATGTTCTGCAATGATTGTTATATATATAAAAACTGATGTATTTTAATGTAATTATTTTATATAATTTTTCATGCATTGCGGAAAATACAATTTCATAAAAAACATTGCCCCAGTTGGGAATCGAACTCACAACCTTAAGATTTGAAATCTGACAGCTTACCAGTGAGCTAACACAAGGACTTTCGGAAACATGCTTCTAGCGAATCATGTATAACGGTTTTTAAGAAAATTATGACATTCATATCCACTACAAACGCTGTTTTTGTTCTACTTTGACTTTTATTCTAGTACTCAGGCGATAATTATGTTCTGTCTTAACTTTGAGCATTCTTTTACACATGGAAAGATTCTTTAACGTATCTAAATGTTCAATTACGTATGGAGAGCTAAATGACAAACAAGCATGTGCTGACATTAATACAAGGTTTCCAAATATTGTATCATTAAGTATTTCAATCAATGTTGCTATTTTATCTACACTTGGTAACAAGTCTTATTATATTTAAAAGAAGAAAAACACATCTGCAAACTTTTTCCCGATTGCAAAGGCTGGCTTGGAGGTTCGAACCTGGTTTACTTTTTCCGAAGATACTCGAAGTTGGACTTAGAAAATTTTTGACTCAAAACACCAATAAAGAATGCGCTCAACCTTTTTGAGACAAGGTGTACATACAAATAAAATGTAAAAATGAGTTGACGTTAATATTAGTCCACTGGCCACGACGCACGAGATATTGCGATAACTCAGACGTGCGAAAGTACAGATAACGAACTGATGAAGCGATGTGGCTCGCGTCACTCTGGTCTATTCTGATCTGCTCTTTTCTACTGGAATATGTCCATAAACGATTAAAGAAAGCACTTAATTCAGTTCCAAATAACTCTGGAATATATACGGTGCATATTAATAAGTCAGGCAGAAACAATGGAATGTTTCAAATATATACATGAAAAAACAATAAAAGACTTATTGTGCAATTGCGTGGGAAAGAAGCAATTCCCACCAAAGAAAGAACTTATTTGCGTCGCAGAATAAAGTATAAATCGAAAAAAAAAACTGTCTTTACAAAATATACAGAGCGCCCACAAAAAATGCTCCTATAACTTGGTGGCGGTTATATTAGTTTAGCCTTAAGTTCTCCACATATAACATCTACGAATAGTGCAGTCAAAATAAGGTTTGAGGTAGACATTTAGAATAAAAAGATGGGACTTTCTGGAATTGGTACGTGATGTCTTCCTCATTAACATCCAGAAAATAAAAATAATCCAGTTGCGGCTTTTCCGCCATTTTGAATAAATAATCTGCCAAATTGCATTTCTCACATGCACTTAGTTTATCCCACATAACTTTTAAGCTAAATAACGCAGATAGATCATTCTTTGTTTATTATACTTCTGATGTTGTAGGCAATGCAACAAGTTATTATCACTTTCTTCGGAATAACCATTTTTGCATAACTTTAGGATAAAATGAAAAATGCGATATGTATTAGGGGACGAATTCTTTTCATTACCTCATACAACTTAACAGAGTAGAAGTATTAAAAAAGTGCTCGAAAAAAAGTTGCTTGAAATTTCATAAGTTTTAAAACGATGTATAATTTGTCACTATATACAATGTCAGAGTTGCGCAATGAAGCTTGAAACGTCATTCAACTGCGCACAATTTCTGTAGAAACATATAAAATGAATCATTTAACATTAAGAAAATGAGAGAATATTTAGTGACTTGAGACGGGTTTTCATTGCAATTTCCGGTAAGTATCAAGAGGTTTGGAAGTCCGGCTAGTTTAATAAAAAGTTCGTAGACAGTGGCTTGGGAAGGGGGTGCGTAAGAACTCTGAAAGTTAACTTGGCACTTTCTGTATGTAAGCGAATGTGTCCATTGAAATTATTGTTTGAGAAAAATGTTTCAAAAAGAAGATTAAATCTATTGAAATATGTTTTCCTGATGTTGTTATCGTGCAAAATATTCAGTTGCAGGTTTTCTGACCTTTTAAATAAACAGCCCTAGTCCAGTACAATTTCGACAAAAATTCATCACACTTAAAAATTTTAAAAAACTAAAGCTGTTAGAATATGTTATATGCATTGATGTTATACTAAAAGAGTCCCAAAACTCTAGATGCTGGTTTCCTGCCATTTTAAATAAGCAGTACGCCATCTTGAAATTTTCCCCAGTACATAGTTTTTTTTGGCTTATGGCTCCTAAGCCAATAAACGTAAATATATCATTTCTTTATTATACTCCTAATATTATAGGTTATAGGTTGTATAATAAGTCATCACTTTCTTCGCGTTTGGAGTTACCAAAAGTTCAGTGTACGTTAAATTTTAATCTATTAGAGTCTGAAAATATAAATTTAGAAAAAAATTAAAATGCTAAACAGCCTAAAAATCTAGATATATTAAACATCACATTATTGTTATGATTTTTAGCAAATATGTCGAAGTCCTAGAGGTTGTTATTTGTGTAAAGAGTGGTGTCAGTGGCCGTTATTGTTTCCATAATGACAAAGTTTTTATCATATTTTTGATAGTTTTTCGTGAGAAAGATATATTAAATATCACGATACCTTTATGATTCTTAGTAAATATGACGGGATTCTAGAGTTTGATATTTGTCTTCTGTTTGGTGCCGGTGGCCATTAAAATTTCCGTGGTGAACATTCTTTTATTATATTTCTGATAGTTTTTTGTTATATTAAATATCACGATATTTTTATCATTTTTAGGAAATACATTGTGAAACTGGAGTTTGATATTTGTGTAGAGTAAGGAGTCTGTGGAGAATATAATTTTCGTTGTGGCCTAGTTTTTTTCATATTTTGATAGTTTTTCGTGATAAAGATATATTAAATATCCGATAATTTTATCATTTTTAGGAAGTACGTCGTGAAACTGGAGTTTGACATTTGTATAGAGTTAGGAGTCTGTGGTGATTATAATTTTCGTTGTGGCATTGTTTTTTTTTTTTATATTTTGATAGTTTTTCGTGATAAAGGTATATTAAATATCACGATATTATTATGTTTTTTAGCGAATATATGGAGGTCTTTGAGTTTGATACTTGTGTATAGTTTGGTTTTGGTGGCCGTTATAGTTTCCGTGGTGGCCAAGTTTATATTATATTTTTGATAGTTTTTCGTGATAAAGATATATTGAATATTACAATATTTTTTATGATTTTAGCATGGTTTTTGAGGTCCTGGAGGTTGCTATTTGTGTACAGTTTGGTGTTTATGGCCACTATAGTTTTCATATTTGCCAAGTGTTCATATTTTTCATAATTTCTCGTGATAAATATATATTACATATCACATTACTTTTATGATTTTTAGGAAGTATGTAAGAGTCCTAGAGGTTGTTATTGGTACAGAGTGTGCTGTCGGTGACCTTTATTGTTTAAGTGGTGGACAGGTTTTTATCATATTGTTATGGTTTCTCGTGATAAAAATATATGAAATATCACGATAATTTAATGATTTTTAGAAAATATGTCGAGATGATCTTAGAGTTTGGTGTCGATGGCCATTATAGCTTACGTGGCGGTGAAGTTTTTAATATATTTTTGAGGTTTTCGTAATAAAGATATATTAAATATCACGATATTTTCATTGCTTTTAGTAAGTGTGTCAAGGTCCTAGATATTGATATTTGTGTAGATTTTGGTGTCGGTGGCCGTTATAGATTCTGTGGTGATTAAGTTTATATCATATTTTTGATAGCTTTCCGTAATAAATATATATTAAATATACATATTTCTTTAAAATGATTTTTAGAAAATATGTCGGGATTCTAAAGTTTGATATTTGTGTAGAGTTTGGTGTCTGTGGCCATTAACATTTCTATGGTGGCAAAGTTTTTATCATATTTTTGATAGGTTTTCGTGATAAAGATATATTAAATATATCGATATTTTTATGGTTTTTATTAAAGATGTCGTTGTCCTTGAGGTCGATATTTGTGTACAGTTTGATCTCGGTAGCCAATATAGTTTCCGTGGTGACCGTGGCCACCAAACACATAGGAGAACCTTCTTCTGGTGCAGTGCTCGTTTGGGCTGTTTTGGTACCGGTTCATGGGATGCTAACCAATGATGACGACGTCACCGTGCTACGTGCAGAACCCACTTCTCAACACATGTCAACAGTCTGTCCAGAAATGGCTCCTTCCTCAGACGAGAGAGCGTAGAAACACAGGTGTCTTCTATTTGTGCAACCATCTTTTTATATTCGTTTTGATTTTTTTGTGATAAAGATATATTAAATATCACGATATTTTTATTAACTTTAGTAAATTTGTCGGGTCCTTGAGGTTGTTAGTTGTATTGAGTTCGGTGTCGGTGGCTCTTATAGTTTTCGTGGTGGCCTAGTTTTTATCAAATTTTTGAGTTTTTCTTGATACAGATTTATTAAATATCAGAATATTTTCATGACTTTTAGTAACATTGTCGGGGTTCTAGATGTTGATATTTGTATAGAGTTTGGTGTCGGTGGCCATTATAGTTTGGATGGTGGCCAGATAAATGTTTTGGCGAGTAAATTAGACACGCCCCTAAATTCGCAAATTTTCTCAAACATTTCCGTAAAATTTATGCAATGCCTGAGAGGTAGGCAACCGTGAACGCATAAAAAACATCATTGTGGCCAATCTAACAAGAGCAGAAAAGCAAGGAAATTGACATAAACTTGGGCTACCAAGCACTTGAGATCAGAAATTTTGCACTTAATATTTAAGTCTATATATTAATAGCAAGCGCTGTTTTACACTCTTAGTTTGAGACATTAGTAAAGGGAAGACATGAGTGTTATATGAATGTAACCAAGAAAGTTCTAGCGCTTTTTCACCCACCACCTTCGAAGGTCGATACGTCACATAAGATGTACCTAGAGAAGGCCGAGAATTCTATCGCGGTAGAAGTTGGTGGGTCGTGAAGCGAAGAAGGTATCAAGTGCATTTTGTACTTCTACCAGGGATTGGAACTGGCGTCGTCTAAGGTGATTATGGAAGGAATGGAACAGGTGATAATCGGACGGTGCAACGTCCGGAGAGTTTGGCGGATGCAATAGTGTTTCCCGTCCAAGGTGAGAATGGAGTCCCGGGTCATCTTAGCCACGTGGGGCTTAGCGTAGTAGATATCCCCCTGGATAGATGGCTGAGTCAGCAAAAAAATATCTTGTTTTCCTAGAATTCGGAGGGAAGTTTCAACAAGTCTTTAGTTGTTATGCTCATAGCCTTTTAGGGCTACCACTCGTGGGAAAATGTTGGTTGTGGGACCCCGCTGTTGCTATGCTCATAGTTTTGGACGCCTACCATATGTTGAAACAAGATGAAACATAAGTGTTCTCGTCCTATATTGCTAGTTATTTGAAACCCCGTCACCCCTGCTCCTCCTGGAAAGCCGAAGAGCATAAGCGATTTAGCCCCCTTGGTCCTGTTCCCACGAAATGCCTGTAGGTTATGAACTGAAGGCATGATATTGATGATGAAGGCTTCTCAGCAGATTGTATGAAACGGATCTTAGTTGCTAAGGTAAATATTGTATTTCATGATTTTTTTAAACGTGTGTTTAGAAACAATATATGAGTCTCATAACGAAACACATACCCATACAAAATCGTGTTGTTAAGTGTTAGAGTCCCATGTTTGAAACTTTTTTAGTCCTGGGAACGTTTCCTGGGTTTACTAAGATGAATATGAATGTTTTAAAACGTATTAGATTCCATTGATTGAACATAATCTACTAACGGAAGCTTCCCATATCATTTGATAATGTTTTCACAACGTAGGATGAAAATTTCTTATTCTCATAGAGATGCCTGTATAAACAAAATGAAACATGACTTTCCCATGTCTTGATGTGAAAGATATTATCTAATGTATTGAAACCGTAACGAGATATGTTTTCGATGACTGGTATGCGACCTCGATTATGGTAGGCATGATTGAACTTGTTGTGACATGATTCTCAAAGGCAAACACATGTGTGTGTGTGTGTGTGTGTGTAGACCTGAAAAAAATACTTGTATGTTAAGGTTAACAGCAGAGAGAAACTGTAATTAGTTTTCGCTGTTTTTCACTTCATATTTGTAATAGTGTGTGTGTGTGTGCTTGATCCGTTGGATGACTAGAGCTGTGAATAAGTGTTATCATCAGACAATTTTATTAAAATAGGTAAGTAAAAAATATAATATTAAAAATATTACGGTCTATGATTATTCCTGAAAGAATAAAACAATATATTATGTTTTCATTTAACTATAAATGCACTCCAGACAGTGTATTTACTTTGCGTTTCCGTATTTGATAATGAAGTGAAATTCTAACGTTAAAAACACATATATCTATAATCGAACCTGTATGATGTATGGCGCTTCTGCTCGTTGCACGTTGAATTCTGAGAAAATGATAAGATGGAATTCTTGAATGTTTTCTGACTCATATTGCAAGTAGATTACAGCTGACGTAAGAAATGTCTGGAGACTTGTATAAAGCAGCTATTGAACGAAAATTCGTATCACTTATAATTTAACGTTAAAATAATATTATAAAAAGAAGACGTATATTATGTGTTTTAATTTTGATAATATCATGCCTTCCTGTCTGTCTGTCTATCTGTCTGTAGTATGTGCTTGGTGCCAGCAAACATTAAAGGTGCGAAAAATGAAATGAAATCTTTGAGTTTTACGTCCCACGCATATGCCAGCTAGGCTATGTTACGATACAAGTTTTGGGCCTTATACTGTCAGGATATAGCCCTGTCTGGATTCGTAAACGGGCACCAAACACACGTACCACGGATAAGTGAAGTTGAGAGAACTACAAACGATAAACATTAACATAAAATGTTGACGGAAATTGTAGTCGAGTTTAGCACCGGAAGCGCGTACAGATAAGAAATTCACTTCTTTTTAAGATTGAGCAGTGCTTGTATGCAAAGGAAAGAATAATTAAGAATTAAATTTTAAACATGATAATGAGTCGATAATGTGGATACACTGTATGTTCACCTTAAAATCTCAGTGACACCAGGATAGAAAAACAGCGTTTTTCTGCTGGGTTGAAACATGAATGAGAGGTGTCCTGGTTCGACTCTCAGTCGAGCTCGGTACACATTAAAATGTTATGTAATAAAACAATAGGAGGACGAAGTATGACACTGAGTTGTACTTGGTTGGCTGAACGCAACAGGAATCTTGGCCGACTGTACGCATGATCATACCTAATGTGTGAAAGTTCTATCCTAGATTCGAAGTAAGTCACTGGCGAAGCCGTAAAAGGCCGTAAACTTGCTTTGAATCGGTCGGAACCTGGATTCCTGGATTTTGCGTTAGGAGTGTAATGAATGCAATACAGAAGATAAATAGAGGATGAGTCAGGTAAAGAGAAATTGGTATGTGAGTGATGGCAAGCAGAATTAACGGCGATCTCTGATGTTTAACTGAGATAGGGAGGAAAAATGCTGTTGTGAACGATAATTGCACGACATGGAGAATATTCCCTCATTAAATTTACTTTAATACATTCAGCTAAATTGTTGTTCTCTTCAACAAATTACTTTTGTTTTCTCATATAAAACTTTGTGTTGATGAAAAATTTGGATTTTGCAGAAATTCATAAACAGATGCGATTTCCGGTATTCAGACAAACACGGAAATAATATCTTCTCTCTCTATTGTTGTGTCTACTTCCATCTCACTCTAAAGAGGCGGGTCCAAAGTTACAGAAATCCCATCCCTCCTTTTGTGGGCCGACCCAAGGTTATGGTTGCCTTACTTCCCGAGTATAAAAACGCGAGTTCGGAGCCCCGCGGGGTCCTACAGGAGCTTTTTCGCAGTGTCTATCTGAACTCGATACGCGCTGTTTTAAAGGTTACCCTAAAATAGAATCCACACGGTGAGTAGAATGCTTGCAAACATGTAAGGAGAATAAAAGATAGCGCGCGGGTGTTAAGGACAGTAAGTTAGTCGACATGCACCCATGTACGCCAACTCAGGAACGAGACCGGGAGTAGGCAACCTCCTCCTCCGTCCCAAAAACGAGAGTTCTAGGGTGAATTTTGTCAAAGTTAGGAATTATTATCAGTTAAGCGATTTTTAAAGCGAACTTAGTCTCTGTTTGCCTATGGCAGACCAATGAAATCTAAAGCTTTCCCTATTATTGTGGCCGCGTTGGTCGGCTGTGTCAACAAGCATAAACTGATCCCAGCCGGGTTGGGTATCGTAGAAAAGTCTAAGCACTGTAGACTCGAACTGTATTAGGCAGAATTAGTCTGAATTAATGCTGTAATGTGTTTTAATTAGATTTCTCGAAACTTGAGAATTTAAGAATAATTTTAGCATTTTTTTTAAAAAAAAAATTTCACTCTTTTGTAATGAGATAGTCTCGGAACGAGCTGAAACGTACTCGTGCAGAACTATGAGCACCAATATTGATAACGCCCGACGAGCGCGTAACTTTCCCGTTGTTCCGACCAAATTTGGTTCATTTTGAGATTTACTTCAGTTTTTCCAGCTTTCTTACAAACTCAAATTGTGCGCGACTAGCAGACATCCATGGAAAAGCTAAACAGCTGGTTCTGTGATTATTTCAAGTATTTCAGGGAAACTCATGACCACTCATATATATTAAATTAGCCAGTAGTAGTCTAGAACTTTCAAATCGAAGTGTCATTCTCGGCCATAGCCGAGTGGTATGTGGTTAAGACATTTTTGTATTTTTTTTCCTTTTCAATTTCTTTAATAAAGCTAATAGGAGGGAATGAATTTAATTTCCAGAAAATCCCTTAGGAAAGTATATGTAGTAAGGAGGTCAAATTCTTTCCTATGTTGGAGGACATGCTGTATGAAGGTGCAATCCTCAAATACCAGTGTTTCGATCGCCCACCTCTCGTAGGTGCCAAGCTTAGTGATTAACTTTAATGCTCTACCATTTCTGGGTCTCGATGGTACATGATGGACGCCGGGCCCAGTAAAGAATCCCATGCACTTCGGGTGCGATTCGACCGCTTGAGTTCAACCAAGCTTTCGGCTGAAATCGAGATGTACCGGGAGTGTCTTGACCCAGATCTTATTGAAGCTACGCCATGTGTCACCCCAACACATTATTTTTTTTATTTGTTACGGGCCTCCGTAACAGCTAAAGGGTAATCTTTGAGTTTTACGTTCCACAGTTGGAAATCTTTGAGCTTTACGTCCCACGTTGCTAATGGAGACGGTGATGATGAGAAATGAATGATATGTTTGAACGGAGAAAGTGGGAGGAAATTCACGTACACGGTGTTTGCCCACCACAAAGTTCACTTGAGGGGAACAGGATTTTGAACCTGGGACCTCCATACACCAGAGGTGAACCCTCTACCACTGAATCACCGAGACCTCCGATGAAAAGTATAAAATTGTGATCGGAAACATCCCCGAGCTACGATCCAACGAGAGAAACAATGAAATGAAATCTGAGTTTAGCGTCCCACGATTATGACGATTAGGCTAATGCGAAATCTTTGAGTTTTACGTTCCACATTTTTTCGGCTCTGCTATTAGAGATGGTGATGATGAGAAATGAATGAAATGTTGGAACGGAGAAAGTGGGAGGAAATTTATGTTCATGGTGTTTGTCCCCCACAAAGTTCACTTAATTGGAACAGGATTTTGAACCTAGGACCTTCCACGTACACGGTGTTTGTGCATCACAAAGTTCACTTGGTGGGAACAGGATTTTGAGCCTGTGACCCCCATACATCAGAGGTGAAGGCCCTATCACCGATCAACCGAGGCCCATAAAACGTGAGAGAGAGGTCAAACAACAACACTCATGCAGGGTCGCTGTGTTCAAGGATGATAATCTGAACTCGACAGTACAGCTAGTAATGGCAGTTGAAGCTTGGGGTCTCCAGGGTTGGTATGGAGACTCGTAAAAATAATTTAAAATCATCTATATTAATGTCAAATACATAGTTGTCGGGGCCTCTGTGTTCAATGAAGATACTCTCAACTCGATAGTACACCTTCTAACGGAGGTTGATGTTGGGGTCTCCAGGGTTGGTATCGAGACACGTAAAAATTATTTAAAATGATTGACATTAGTGTCAGATTCATAGTTTTCGGGGCCTCTGTGTTCAATGATAATACTATGAACTCAATAACACATCATCTAAGGGGATTGAAGGCTCTTTAAATTGAGTTTCCGTATTTGCTACGCAACAAAAGTATCATACTGAGTTAAGTAATAGCTTCTGTGATCATTCAGACATCATACCATCGTAAGAGAGAGAGAGAGAGAGAAATATTTCAGTTTAACGTCCCACAAATATGCTCCTTATGTTGTAAAACGGACGATATTAGTGTCAAATACATATCTTTTGTGGTCGCTGAAACTCTGGAAAGAATAAGTATAAAATTCACGTACAGAACGTTTATACATTAGACAACACACTTGAAGCAAACTGTGAACATACATTTGTCTCACTCCCATGGAATACGAAAAAAAGTTAAAATTCATTTTAACTACTTAAAAGGTATGCTATTTTTTCCCTTGAAACTTCTGCTCTTTCCATATAACGAATTGAAATATATATACTCGTATATATATATATATATATATATATATATATATATATATATATATATATATATATATATATATATAAACGAATACTGTTTATATTTATAAGTTAGCATATGCATTTCTTTTTTTATTTTAGGTTGATACAAATGAAGATGCGTGTATCAGACTTTCCTTATCATTACTTATATTATTATTCCTTTGTTAATTACTTATATATAACCCTTTTTATTTATTCGTATATTCTTTTAAAGCACTTTTATTTATATCCTATTTTAAATAATACTTATATATCCACTATTTACCTATACATATTGGAAAATTTTTGTTTTGCATTACGTATATACATCTGGGGAGTAAAAATGGAAAACAAGTGTACACAAGATTTATTAAAAGAGATTACCGCATTTATTATTGACATAGAAGAAGAAGAAGAAGAGGAAATCGTAGTAAATAAAAGACGCAAGTTCTTCTAAGAGAAATAGATGCCGTAATCGGAATAGAAGAAGAAGAAGACCATCATGAAAGACAGGAAGAAGATGAAATGAAGAAAGGAACACAAAAGGAAGAAGAACACATAGAAGAAAAAGAAAAAGAAGAAGAGATGATCTTCAATACCGAAGAAGGAGGAGATGCAACTAATGAAACTCAAATTGCAGAAGAAACAGAAGAATATGAGGAAGAACTATTAGAAATATTGGAAAGTGCAGCTAATAGAATGATAACAGAAGAAGAAGAAGCTGAAGCATCCGACCGTAAGGCCAATTAAAAAATGGTTACAAGAAGGAGCAAAAAAAGAAGAAGAAGAATTGCTAAATCTAACGTTCTCCCAAATAATAGGAGAGACAATGAGGAAGAGGAGAAGAAGAAGACAGAAGAAGATGAGATCTACGAAACTGAACTAGAAAAATGGATTAGCAATTTATTTCCTTATCTTGAAAAAGAAGAAGAACAACAAGAAGTAATATATCTATCAATTATGGAAATATTAGCAGAGGCTAATACAGAACATACAGAAAAGAAATCGATTTAGACGAAATAGAAAAAAGAATGGACGAGTTGTTATCCGTATTTAAAGCAGAACGAAAGTCAAATGTACAAATAGGATTTGGAAGTAACAGGCGTAATGATGGAAACAATAGATTTCATATAATAGAAGAACGCAGAAGACTATACGAAAGATACAACATGGAAGGTACAATGTTAAGATTCCGTCTATCCCCTGTGCGTGCAGGTTAAAATCCTTCTATTGCAATTGAAACAAGTCTACGGGCCTTAATAGATTATTTGCTACGTAATGTGGACCAGCATGATTACGTAGGAATAACAATCACAAATGAATGAGAAGGATACCGCCCTTTTTGGTTATCGTTCAGAGAAGCAAGAAATCTCTCAGTAGAAGTTCTATGGACAAAGTATGAAAAAGTACTGCAAAGTAATGCAGCTTTTCTTATAAATGAAGATTGCATCGTGAATTTTCATCATGTACGTATGCCCAGAGGACAAGAGGGATTAAAACAATATGATACGAATACTGAAGAATATATAAAGGCAAAACGTGGCATTATCACAATTAAGAATAAAGGCACAAGATGTTTAGCACATGCAATCATAGTTGCCATAGGACTGAAAAAATACAAGGGAAGAAATCAAACTGAATACATTAGATATGTAAAATATCAAATTAAATATATCATAGAAAAAGAGCAGAATATCTGTGTGAAGCTGCCGGTGTAAATCTTAGTCATGTTGGTGGAAATCCTGAAATTCGTAAATTTCAGGAATATTTAAAGAATTAAAAAATCACAGTGTATAGGGGATTTTCAGGAAGTTATGTTTGAAGCACCACCAAGTGATAACGAGAGAACTGCTTTAAATTTACTTTTCATAGATAACCATTACAACGTCATTGAAAGCTTGACATCATGTTTTAGCTGTAAGTTTTTTGAAAGTTGTCATAAGAAATATGAAAAAAGCATGAACATTTAAAACATTGTGCAGCTGTATGTTATCGTTGTCATCAGAAGCCACCATGTGACTTTAAAGAATCTCATAATAGTTCTAATGATTGTAACCGAGAATTTTATAGCCAGTCATGCTATGACTATTACAATTCAGGTCCGTATCAAAATGGAAAGCCTTTATGTTCCATTGTGAAATGTTGTGTCCAGTGTTTGAAAATTTATGTAGTAAAAGAAAATAGATCTCACGTATGTGGAGAAACTTATTGCAACATTTGCTATGCTATAGTACCACCCAATCATGAATGTTACATGAAAGTGAATGAAAGAAGAAAATTAAAAAAAGCCAATCAAAAAATTGTCACGGAGAAGAAAGCTATGATTGTGTTTTATGATATTGAATGTACACAAGATACGAAAATAGAAGAGGAGGACGCAAACATATATGAGCATATACCTAATGTCTTGGTTGGTCAACATGCATGTTACAGATGTTATGAAGATAACAACATCAAAATAATTGTATCGTTCGTGGAAAACGAGAAAATATATTTGATAGAGAAAATATAATAGAAGATTTTCTAAAACATCTTCAACAACGACGTCCAAACAATAAATCAGAAACATGTGTGGCACATTTCATCATTAGGACCATTGTTGAGAAGATGAATTGGATTCCAGAAGTAATCATGAATGGGGCGAAAATTCTATCTCTTAAAATAGGGAACGTAACCTTCATTGATCCACTAAGCTTTTTTCCTATGCCCTTAAGTAAATTAAGTGGTGCTTTTGGTCTTCAATCGTGCAAAGGATACTTCCCACACTTTTTCAATCGACGTGAGAACCAAAGACATGAAGGTACACTTCCAGACATTAGATATTATGGAGAAGATACCAAGAAAGTAGACGAAAGACGCAAGTTTCTCCAATGGTATACTGAACATCGAAACGATATCTTTAAAATGAAAGAAGAACTCATCAAATATTGTGTACAGGATGTTGAAGTATTACGCCAAGCATGTATTTCCTTTATGAATACATTTGAATCTGAAACAAATGTAAATCCCTTACTTGAATGCATTACAATCGCCAGTGCATGTAATTTGGTATATCGTAGAAATTTCTTAAAGGAAAATACGAATGGTATTATACCAAAGAACGGGTATCGATGGAGAGATGTCCAATCAGTTGAAGCAGTACAATGGATAGCTTGGGAAGAAAAAACAAGAAACATACAAATTACCAATGCTGCACGTAGTAAAGAAAAACGAATTCCATCAATGAAAGTAGATGGTGTATGGACAGATCATAACACAGGAAGAATACACGTGTGGGAATATGAGGGCGATTTTACACATGGCTGTATCTTCTGCTATCCTAACGACAGAGATAAACCCATCTATAACAATGCTACAGATACCATGGAATTTCGATATGAAGGAACAAAGAAGAAAATTCAAAAATTAAAAGATTTTGGCTGTGAAATGCACGAAATATGGGGCTGTGAATTTAAAAAACAATTGGCAGGAAATGAAGAGATGAAGAAGTATGTTAGTAACCATCCATATTGCAAGGATCCCCACATCACAACAGATGGACGTGTCAACTCAACACGTGCTACTATTTATAAACAACATAGCAAACAGCAAGCCAACACGGAAGACCGAGGAACACCTAAAGCAGACGGACCTCACGGAGGACCCGAGGAGGACAAATAAAAGGAGGACCACCGAGGGACCCAGAATCAGTCAACCAAATAATCGCCTAACCTTTACCTTCCTATGTTGCTGTAAACTAAAACCACCTCTTCCTTACCTTATGCCGCACTACGCTAAAAATCCATCTTAAACTTATAATCCAAGGCTAACCAACAACCTGCTAAAATATTCTAAAAACTGCCATAAGTGGAAGGGGCACCCGGCAAAACATTTAGTATTCCTTCACTTAATAATTTAAAAAAAACATTGAATTAAAGACACTTGTACTTATTATATTTTATAATAAAATTTAATAAAAAGAGACACCCGGACTATCATTTAACTTTACCAAACATTACATGGTGTAGGCACCGGAGTTTTTTACGGGGCGCTCTTTCTCTCAACTTTTTATCTAAACACTGACGAGGTTAGTTTCATAATTCAACTAAATTTGACATAATCCCTCCCTCTCTTCTTACCTTTCGTTAGTGCGATTTACGCCGGAAACTAGGTCAGGTAAACGGACGTATAGATCAGGAGAGAATAATACAAATATAACAGAGGGTGCATCGAATTTGTCGTTTACTATGCAACATTTAACGAAGTAGGCGGGACACGTGCACGAGGACCCGGACAGATTTTTTATGCTATTCGACCATATGGCAGCAATGCAGGCATGGTCACCGGCTAAGAAAAAGGAAATTTTACCAATATATTTACAAGGCACGGCACTAGATCTCGTATTACAGCTTAAAAGTCAAAATCAATTTGATACAATGACTCATGCCATTCTAAAATCTAAGTTAGTAGCTTTATGTAGGCCAAAAGTCCCATCGTATAAAGCAAAACAGGAATTGTTCGAGGTACAACAAGGAATGGACGAACCAATAGACTCGTACTTTTTACGTAAACTTCGAGCAATAAGGCAGTTACTACCGGAAGCGACTGAAGAACAAAAGATCCCCCATTTATCTTTAGGGTTGCAGAGGGATTTCCTTAGTAAGATAGCATTAGAAAGGTTTGCAACGGTAGAAGCGCTACAGAATAAATTAAACACACTGGACGCAGCTAATGACCTTTTAAGGAAACGAGAACACGCAGAGCTATCACAAAAATTACATATGTTATACGGCCAGAATAATATACCTAACCTGCATAATACATCCTATGGCCTATCAACCGAACCAAAGTCAGTATATCCTGGACAACATCATTATACCTATCCTGTACAAATGCAACCTGTTACACAACCAATGAACAGCTATATACCAGGATATCAACAACAAAATAATCCTTCCACGACAATTCCTCAACCCAATCCTCAAGAATTTCAAACCCCAAGCTTGGAACCCAAGACCGTTCCCCGCCCAGAGCAAAATCCTCCACAAAATGACCTTTCTACCTTGGCCAATAAAATGGCAGAATTGTCGCTGGTGATAGTCCAGACAAATTTTAAAGCCATCCGAGAAATAGGAAACAGGGAAATAGGAGGAGAAATAATAATAACAACGGGAAGAACAATCAGAAGACTACGGAAGACCAAATTTTGATGTGCGCAATATGCCGGAAGCGGGGGCATGGGGAATTTAATTGCTACAAGCGTCAAAAAAACGCAAGGCAGCCCCTTGACAAGCGGGCCGATAGTTACCATCACACGGAACGAGGAGACCTAAAAGAAATTGACACAAACTACGAAATTCCTGTAATAAACAAACAATCAGGACAATTGGCAGAAAGACGGGAAAATATTGCATTAGAGGACGAAAATAACAGGTCGTATTTAACAATTAAAACTAAATTAGGCCTTCAAAATGCGATAATTGATACAGGAAATACTGTTTCCCTATGACCCACCCAAATCGTTCCCCCTAGGACAGATATAATTCCGTTTCAGACAATAATAAAAGGAATTTCAGGCAATAACATTCATTTGAACTAAGTAGCAATAATAAAATTTAAAATAGGTCAGACAAAATTCACTCATTACTTCAGAGTAATTGACAAGACAATGCCAATAATAATAGGAATCGATTTTCCAATGTTCGCATTCCACCATTGATTTAAACAAGAACACAATCTCATTTTGTTATTTAACTTCGTTACAATTTGTGTTTCCGTTTTCACAAAATGCAAGATCAACATTTTTCCTCTTTCTTTTTTTAGTTTCAAAAGTCATTAATCCTTGCAAGGTCGAAATACAATGCTTTCTTGTCTTCAACATCACTTCTTCAATACGAACATACATGAATGTTTATTACGTCACTTCTTCTCCTTATACAGGATGTTCATAAGATCAGGCTCTTGATAACATTATACAGAGTGACCAGAAATTCACATACTCTATTTTTTCTTTTTTAAGAAAAGAAGCTATTAAATTCCGAAACTGATACTTCTCTTTTTATTCGTTCTAGTTATAATTAAATTGTGCCTCGCCTTTCATAAGCCCCGCTACAAAACAAAACTTAACCAATTGGCTAAACATACCTTCACCATTAGGAAGACTCAATTCACTGGCGCCTACTAATACTACGAAAGAGACTTCACTGATATAGACTACTCATACTGGATGTGACTAGTGATGGGATTTTTACCGGTAAATATTTTTGGGGTATTTACCTTGGGTAAATACCCAGGTATTTACCCAAATTGGGTAAATATAAGGGTTTTTTCCCTTTTCGACCCTATATGTGATACACACATTCTTTAGGAGTGAATAAAATAATGAAAAAGTAACAGTAGATCCAGTACAAACTACAACAAATAGCAAATGGCAATAAATTTATTATTTTCATTAATAGAAATCAGTTATGTGGTCGTTCCTGTTTTGATAGTAGTAACATAAAAGAAGCATGTTTCTCCAGGAACATATTTTTAAGGACTGATGAGTGAAAAAAGCTATATTTATTTTGCTACAAATAAAGAAACTAAAAAAGTACATGGAACGCGGATAAGTGCTTTCCTTTTTATTTACATTCTGTAAGTGACTATGGGCGACAAGTTATTACAACTGACATGACTTGAAATATATTTTCTGTTATATCATACATGCTTTAATAACTACAAATAAAACTCAGTAGGGGTTGGAGTAAATACGGGAACTTTCACACGTACACTGCACTTGCTAGCTAGGCATCAAAAGATGAGCTGTAATAAATAAATATATATATGAGTTGTTTGAACCCAGAATGAAGTAACTGCATTTTCATGTTTTGCGAGAAATTAGCATTCTTGGAAACAAAATAGACGAAATGCCACTGGAAAATGGGTTTCACATGACGGTTAAATCAGTTTCTTTAATTCGTTTCTGATTGTGTGTCATCAGATTCATACGCCTAATTCAAATGCAATACGCCTAATTCAATGAGTAAAATGCAGTTAGTTTCCTCTGTTTTCAAACACCTCAATTGGCAGCATCAAGCTAATAAAAGTACAGAAGAATTACAGAACATTTAGTACTTAGCAAGGTTCTCGAAATAGTCTATACACATAAGGGCAAAATGTTATCTCGTTATGAGATGGCATTTATACCAAGATTACTCATCACATTCATCGGATACATGGAATGAATATATCGAATCATAGCTGGTATTGTCTCCATCTATCTCACGGAAGAAGTGTCACTGTCTTCTTCAAAGGTTCTACTTTTTCTTGGTACATGGTGCATTTCAAGTGTGATGAACTTAGACCAATAACTTAGACCCATTTTCTAAGTCTTTCTGCAGCTCTGACTCAACAATCTTCTTTGTCTCTTTATGCTGTGTTGATACTTTTGACTTCTGTTCTCAGTGAAGCAACTTCCAGTTATAAGCTATATATGTAATTTTTCCGGCTCTGGGAGTATTCAGCCTATTCCTTGACTTAGTGTTAATTTTTGAGAAGGTACTGAAGGATCTTCCTGTGGTGCCTGATGATACCGGTGCTGTGATATTCACTGTGCGACTTCAGATAAGTCGGTACTTCCATACAAACCTTGCCTCCAAATCACTGGGTTCATTTCACTAGAACTTGTTCAAATGAACTTCTTCCTCCACAAACCTTCCTTTGCCTTGTAATGTGTGAAATCCATCATCGTATTTACAAGATCTGCTTTCATGTTCTCTGCAACCTTGTGCACAAACTCCAATTCATCGACATGTTGTTCTGGAGTCAAGTCAAACCCCTATGATGATGGATCTAGCAATGCTGCGGCATAGTGAATTAGTGTAGTTTTCCGCTTTCGAAATTATTAATATTTTTTCTTATGTTTTTTACAATAGGAATTAGGGTACAGCCTTTCTAGTTGCTCTTCGATTTCTTTGACAGCAGGTAAAACTCGGTGCATGTTACATTCATCAGATTCTAATATATTTATCCAGAACACTATTGGCTTAAGAATACATATTAGCTTTTCGACTAATATGTAATAGTCCCCAGAAAACCTCATCGTCAGGCAACCTTGGTTTGTGGTCTTTGATAAATGCTGTATATCTTGCAGGGTTCCATGAACAGCTAGGTTCTGTAGAGTGACTTTTGCAGCTTTCAAACTTTCAAGAGATTTTAAATAGCTTCCACAGAGGATTTTACATGGAAGAGTAACAGAAGTGTGAATGTTTTTCTCATTGTTGATTGCATGAAAAAGTACATTCAAGACCTGAGTACTTTTAACCGTTTTAATGGCGTCTACAACATTTGCCATAAATGATGAAGTTGAAGAAGACTTCAAAATAATATTGCAGACAAGGTTCAACTGTGTGCTATACGTGACAATGGGGTTGCAAATGGGGATACTTTTCTTGAACAAGAGAAAAAGCCTTCTGCATATTTACTGCATTATCACCAATGAGAACAAAGAACTTGCTGGGGTCGTATTTTTCAATGATCTCCAATACTTGATCTCTAATGTACTCAGCACTGTCACGGTTATCTTTCTCAACAAGACTGAAATAGTGTGACGTCACATCCTTTTCATTGCCATGGTGATCACCATTTTATTTTCTAAACAACAAGTAGCCTAAATACCTAAAGGACCTAAATGCAAAGCGAAAACAGTGATGAAATATTTCGGAATTGCAAACATGAGAATGAATGAAGCATTTATGTTTCTTTTTAAACATTTCTAATCAATGAAACTAAAAAAAGAAAAGAAACAGATATATAAAAAAGAAAAATATACTAATCTTTGTTCATAATCAGATATTAACCTTAAATAATACTGGAAAATTTTTGATTCATTAATCCTGTTCATGTATGCAATGTTATGATACTTATAATAATGTTGTTTAGAATATACGCTGAACCATTCATAAATGGATATTTTCTTATTGTACTGTTTCTAAATGCTTTTTAAAAAAGTTGGTAGGTAATATAAGAAAAGATCTTACCTATATCCACTGATGGTACGGATTGAAAATTTCCAAAGGTTTGCTTTTTTTTCCCCGCCTTTCTTTTGTAATATTAAAGACATTAATATTCTGGACTTCTATTATTATTGTAAACATAAGGAAAGTAAATGTCCCAATAGAATTAACATGGTTCTAAAAGATTTTTTAACTGTATATTTTTACAGTTGTCGTTGTGCCGACAGTTCGTCAATCTGCACGTTAGGGTGTTTATGTTGTGCATAATTGCTTCTTAAGGTGGATTATATGATAATGATGTTTACATTAATTATTTGATTTCTACCTTATCACTTAAAGATGTGGCATTTTTAGAAATAAGTTCCTTAGATATTACTCTTTCTTTGTGAATTTTCTTGATTTTATTCGTAATTTCTTTATTCTAAATCTGTACCCTTTCTCACCAACTTTATCATTCGTTAACACATTTTATAATTACAAATTTATAATTAATTTACAGTCGTTGTCCTTATTTATACTATACTTTAAAATACAGCGTTTGCTTCACGCGTTTGTATAGAAAAAAACATGGCGATCACCATGGTAACGGAAAGGAAATGACGACATCACTGTTTCAGTCTATACCAGTACTGAACTAGTAAATTCGAAAAGGAATTGACTGAAGCAATGTTACCAGATACAAGTTATGAGTTACCAGTGTGGCAAGTTTGCATCTTTATTTAACCACATTTGTATTTAGAATATCTTATTCTGCTGTTTTAGAACCCACTATGCCTTCTTATTATGTACTCTTGCAGTTTGTAATAAATACCCAGTTTTTGGGTAGGTAAATAAAATTTAGGTATTTACCGGGTATTTACCCAATTTTTATTTACCTACCCAATGGGTAAATACCCAAGTCCCATCCCTAGATGTGACCGATCCTTAATAAACTGATATATTTATTCATCACAGTGATGACACTTCTACCCACTTTGAGGGAAATGATAAACTGTTTTTGATACTGCTTACTTGGGACAGAACTACAGTGTTATTACCATTATGTGTATATTTCACAACAAGTTTTTCAAAGTGCTATTGGTGTATCATAGTGTTTATAGTGTTTTCTTGTGTCTAAACAGTATCAAGTGTGTTCGTGTTGGTGCAGTTACTTTTTACTAATTACAACTGTGTATTGTCTTAAAATAATCTTTCAGATTATTTTTTTCCAGTGTGGGGGTGCAAGGATCCCCACATCACAACAGATGCGCATGTCAACGCAACACGTGCTACTATTTATAAACAACATAGCAAACAGCAAGCCAACACGGAAGACCGAGGAACACCTAAAGCAGACGGACATCACGGAAGGACCCGAGGAGGACCTCCGAGGGACCCAGAATCAGTCAACCAAATAATCGCCTAACCTTTACCTTCCTATGTCGCTGTAAACTAAAAACACCTCTTCCTTACCTTATGCCGCACTAGGCTAAAAATCCATTTTAAACTTATAACCCAAGCCTAACGAACAACTTGCTAAAATATTCTAAAAACTGCCATAAGTGGAAGGGGCACCCGGCAAAACATTTAGTATTTCTTCACTCAATCATAAAAAAAAACACTGAATTAAAGACACTTGTACTTATTATATTTTATAATAAAATTTAATAAAAAAAGACACCGTGTCTATCATTTGACTCTACCAAACATTACAATATACAAAGAAATCACCATTAAATCCTCGTGACGCTTTTTATGGAGGACGTGTATGCCATACGTTTGTATCATAAAGCACAAGAATCTGAAGGAGAAACAATTCAATACAATGATATTATATCCTTTTATCCGTATTCAAATATTCCCACCATTGAAGAAGTAGAAGGATTAGTTAAACTAAGTATTCTACCTCAAAAAAATCTCTTACACGCAGTACTCCCTTACAAATTAAATGATAGATTGATGTTTCCATTTTGTCGTACATGTTGTGATGAATTGAACCAGTCATCTTGTAATCACAGCGATGAAGACCGAGTTCTACTTGGTACATGGGTAGCAGATGAAGTAAGAAAAGCATTAGAAAAAGGATACAAAATAATAGATATTCATGAAATTTGGGCATATGATGTTTTTCAATATGATGAAGAAACAAAAATTGGCGGCTTATTTACAGAGTACATAAACACCTTCCTGAAAGCAAAAACGGGGGCTAGTGGATGGCCAACATGGTGTGAAGCAGATGAGCTATAGGAGAAGTACATTCAAAAATTTTATGAAAAGGAAGGAATACGTCTCGATGAAAATTATATTCAACATAATCCAGCACTTAGGAGTTTAGCTAAATTAATGGTAAATTCATTTTGGGGAAAATTTGGACATCGTGAGAAAATGGGTCATGTAAGCATTATTAATGATCCAAAGGAATTATATGAGAAATTAACATCTCATGATATAGACGTTCATCAAATATTTCCAGTAATTGATGATATGATATATGTATATTGGCAATACACAGATGAGGTTCCTGTTTCACTACCAAAAGTAAATGTCGTCATAGCCGCGTGCACAACAGCATAATCAAGACTAGAATTGAACAAGTATGTACATCAACTGCAAGAAAGAGTATTGTATTTTGATACTGATTCAGTCATTATACGCAAAAACCTCGTAAAACTTCAATTCCAACTGGTGACTTTTAGGAGATTTAACAAATGAAGTATTCGAATATGGTAAAGAGGCCTATATTTCAGAATACGTCTCGGCTGGACCCAAGAACTATGGGTTACGTATTTTTGATCCTAGTACGAAGAAGGAGTTTCAAGTATGCAAGATACGGGGCTTTTCATTAATCTATGAATCTTCAAAACACCTAAATTTTGATGTAATGAAGAAAATGATAGTAGATAATGAAGATGAGGCGGAAGAAGAACAAGAAGAATCTCGTCCCACGGAAGTCAAAATTAGCAACGAGAAAAAAATGCAGAAAGGAAGACCATACTATCGTCAGCATGCCCGAAACAAAAAATTATAAGATAAATTATATAAAACGACGGAGAATACCAAATTCATATGATACTCTTCCATATGGCTACACTATTTCTAACAAAAGAAGAGAAATGTGATAAGGACCTTTATAAATATACGTATGAAGAAAGAATGATAATACTCTTTAACATGGATACGACGTGGAAACATCCCTTTTCATGTATTGTTGCCGGAACCAGTGGATGTGGAAAAACTTCTTTTGTCATACGGTTCCTGTCCAATTTATCATGTATGGTTAGTACATCGTTTCGTCATATTTATTGGTACTATGCAGAATGGCAAAATGCATACAGAAAAATTTCGACAAAAGTACAATTTATTGAAGGATTACCTCGAACAAAAGACTTTCTACCTGAAACTGGATCACATCTTGTTATTATTGATGATCAAATGTGTAAAATGAACGGCAATATAGTTGATTTCCTTACAAAGGGTTCTCATCATAGAAATCTTAGTGTACTATTTATTACACGAAACATATTTCATCAGGGAAAAGGAAGTAGAGATATGAGCTTGAATTGTTCTTATCTCGTATTATTTAATTATCCAAGAGATAAATCACAAATTAAACATTTGAATTATCATCTAACTCCTGAGAATCCAAAATTTCTTCAAGAGTTTCAACGACGCAACAAAGCTACCACATGTATATTTGTTTATTGATTTAAAACAGGATACGCCAGATGAACTTCGTTTTCAAATATCTTTCCTGATGATATTTATCATTACGTTTATGTTCCAACTAAAAAGAAGATGTGTTTATAATGTTTGTTTTAAACTGTGTTTCTTCATTCTGACAATATGTCTCCTAGAGTAAAACACGGAGATCATCTTCGTACGCTGAGCAAAGCAAATCCTAAATTACGTAAAGCTATAGTGGCCAATGCAGACTCTTCAGTGATTCGAAGTATTTGCGAATGTTGTTATAGTGTGTTAAAAGGGAATGCACCTCTTACAAAGACACAGAAAGCAAGATTAAAGCTATACAAGGGGACGCTTCGATATCTTGTGAAGAAAGGAAACTCCATCCAAAAGAAGAAGCATTTATTAGTTCAGCAGCCGGGTGGATTCCTACCGGCATTATTAGCTGCTATTTTAACTGGTGCATTATCAAGTTTACTATTTTGTTAGTGCAATGGAACACGCAAGGAAGATGATTTTAGTTCCACCTGAAGTTCTTAATCGTATACAATCATCATCATCATCACCATCATCTGCCCTGGAGAAACGAGAATCTAATTTGGATCAAGAAATGCAAGATATTTTACAGTTATCATCGCTTAGTGATGAAGAAAAGTGGAATCTATATAATAATATTCTTCAAAAATATTTGCATTTAATACGAAAACAAGAAAAACCTGTGAGACTTTCGATTACGTCAACTAAATCAGAGAAGCCTGAAGTAGAAGAAGAAATAATCGTGATATTATCTATATCCAAAATGTTTCGTAAAACAGCTGAATTACTACTACATAGAATGAAACATGATGATAATATCACGTGGGAAAATAAAGGAACTGTTTACATCAGAGGTGATAAACTAGAAGGATCTCACATTGTAGATTTAATTTCTGATGTGTCGCGAACCCGGAAACACACAAATCCACCGGGATGGGACAAATTTTGTAATTATTTATCTTCTAATAACACACCTCAAGAGCTTATTGGAAATCCAAAACGTTTGTCATATATTGTACGACGAACTTATGCATCACCAACAGCATGATCGTCAAGGGAAAAAATACCTCTGAAATCGTTTCCAGAAGACGACGAAGAAGAAACAGAAGAAGAAGACAAGGAAAAGGTAGTATGTCCTATAAGAAAAAGGAAGCATGCCTGTAAACGTCCAGTATGGTCAAGATGGAAACCATAAACATACAGTTAAGCAAGATTTACTACAACCCTTAATATCCTGGATCGTTTTAAACTGTTAAAAAATTGTGGATAGCTACAAAGAAGAAAATTCCTATACATGGTATAAGAAAATGGTTACTGCAACAAACAACGTATACGTTACACAAACCTGTACGACGTCCCTTTAAAAGCGATTTCTATGTAGTGAATAACGTTGATGATGAGTGGGAAAATGATATTAATGATCTTCAATCTCTTCATAAATTTAATGATTGATATCGTTATATTCTTACAGTGGTAGATATGTTGAGTCGATATGCATGGGCTGTGCCATGAAAATCTAAAAGTACAAATGATGCATTAAAAGCATTGAAGATAGTGGTCAAAGACAGAAAAGCAATTACATTCCTAACAGATAAAGGAAGTGAGTTTACTAATAAAACAATACAGAAGTACTTAGAGGACAACAAAATAAAACATATTACAACTAAAAATCCTGATAGAAAAGCTAGTATTGTAGAACGTCTTAACAGAACTTTAAAAGTAAAAATGTGGAAGTAATTTACAAAGTATCAAACGTATAATTATTAAATGTATTACCTCTTCTTGTGAAATCATACAATGAAGGTTATCATTCAAGCATAAAGATGTCACCTGCAAGTGTTTCTCAAAATAACCTATTACAAGCATGGCATAATCAGTATGATAATAAAATAAAGAAGAAGAAGAAGAATCCAAATTGCTCAAAATATCTTAGGATTGGCGACACAGTACGAATTAGTAAAACAAAACGTACATTTGATAAAGGATATATGCAAAACTGGACTTGGGAAATATTTCAAGTGAAAAAGATAATACCAAGAGATCCACCTGTTTTTGAAATTGAAGATTTAAACAAGAAACCACTGGATGGATTATTTTATAGAGAGGAATTACAACCTATGACGTTATCAAAGACGTTTTTCATAGATAAAATCATACGTACAAGAAGAAAAGGCAGCAGAAAAGAATATCTTGTTCATTGGAAAGGATATCCTTCTTCTTTCGATTCCTGGATACCTGCATCATCCGTAAAGAAGATCGAGAAGTACAATGGAACCTGATGGAGATTTGTACGTTACACTTCCCAGTAATAGTTGTATGGAATATTTTCCCAACAACACGTTTACATCATACACTACGAAACTTCATCAAAGAATGGAATTCCGTGAAAAGTGGGAAGTGGCTATTGTTGAAATTCATTATCCTCATTCAATATTAAATATTAATGAAGAAAATAATAAAACTTTTTACAAACCTGCAAAAAGTGATAAATGGAAATTTATAGCTATTCCCGTACGTTATTACACTGACATATCAGAATTGATAAAGATAATTAATACGTACAACAGATTCACAAATTTACATATTTCTTATACTCGTGAGAGTAATGCCTGTTTTATAAATACATAGAATACGTCTTCATAAATACATAGATGTAGACGTTGCATTATCACTAAGTGTTAGTGCGATGTTGGGATTTGATCCAAACGTTGATTTAAAGGATATGCAACAAGGCCAAAGCATTCCAAGTTTACGTTTAGGACTTCCATCTAGAATGTGTGTATTGTGATATAATTCAATCTGTATTTGTTGGAGATACCGTAGCACCATTATTACGTATCATAAATATGAATCTGTGAATCATACATTTGGAAGTAGTGTTATAGAAATTTTTAATCCTCCACATAATGTGCCTATATAGAAGATACATTTTGAACACATCAAAATAGATAGAGATAGTACAGGCTCTCCACTAGCATTCACTTTCGGAACTGTATACGTTAAATTACATTTTCGACCAGTGCGTCGACATCATCAAATATGAATAATCCATATTTACAATATTATCAAAAACAAGCTCTTTCTGGAACTGGAAACGTTTATGTTGGATCCCCT
Source organism: Thermobia domestica (assembly GCF_964235325.1). Taxonomy (NCBI): domain Eukaryota; kingdom Metazoa; phylum Arthropoda; class Insecta; order Zygentoma; family Lepismatidae; genus Thermobia; species Thermobia domestica. The sequence continues at coordinate 298,530,287 of NC_137460.1, read as the reverse complement.
TACCAAGTTGGACATGGCATTGGAAGTTTCCTTGGAGGATTATTTCGTTCTTTTATGCCATTAGTAAAACAAGGAGCTAAAATAGTAGGAAAGGAATTATTAAAATCTGGAGCAAACGTTATTACTGATGTCATCGTCGATAAACAAGCTATTAACGAATCCTTTCATCAACAAGTGGGTGAAGCGAGATCCATCTTGCAAGACAAAGCAAAAAATAAACAGAAATCTATGCTAGGATCTGGATATCAACGAAGGAAAAGAAGAATTACACATCATTCCATCTTTAACCCATCATCATTACGCATCACCAAGCGCAAGAAGAAGGGAAACAGGAAACGTACAGAGAAAACAAAGAAAAATCAGTCTTATAAGAAGAGGAGGTTATCACACGATATCTTGATTAAATCATCACCATCATGGCTTTCTTACATCATCAATCCTGCGAGTGTGTAAAAAGTGAACTAGATATTTTTTACAACACCAACGCAAACCAGTATATTGGATAATAATGTTGTTACATACAAACCAATCAGTTCACTAGCTGATAATGCTCCTATTGAATTTGTCATCCCGCGAACAAGTGATGAATACATGGATCTACCACATACTCTTCTTTACATAGAAGCTTAAATCGTTAAACCTGATGGATCAGCATTTGTTGAAAGTGATAAAGCTGTGGCTCCTATTAATGACTTTTTAAATTCTATTTTCCGTGAAGTGGAAGTGTATTTAAATAACAAACTGATTTCATTTCCATCTCATAATAATCCATATCGATCATACATTGAGAAACTGTAAAATTATGATGTTTCTGCTAAAAATACTCATCTTCAATGTGCATTCTGGTTTCAAGATACTGCTGGACATATGGATGCAACATCTAGTGGTAGTAGAGGATTTCAACAACGTTATGAATTAACAAAGAAAAAGGCAAAATTCGACATGCTTGGACATCATCATTGTGATATATTTAATCCAAGGAGTAGAATTACGTCTCAGGTTAATTCCTGCAAAGCCAAACTTTTGTCTCATCGCTAGAGATTCGTCTGTTGAGACTCAAGTAAATATCAAGTAAATATTTTAGACGCTGCTTTAAATATTTAAAAGATTAATGTTAGTCCTTCAATAAAACAAGCACATAACAAGCTTCTACAATCAACAACAGCCAAATATTTTCTCAGAAGAGTGCAAATGAAGTCATTCGTCATTCCAAAGGATCTTCAATCAAAAACAATTGATAATTTATTTATGGGATTATTACCAACTCGAGTGATTGTGGCGTTTACACAAAATGATGCCTATACAGGAAGAATAACTTCAAATCCATTTCATTTCAAACATTTTGACATCAATTTCTTCTCTCTATACATTGATGGAAAACCTGTACCTTCAAAACTATTACAACCAAATTTCGAAAACAACCTCTAGGTTTCCTCATATCATACCTTATTCTGTGGATCAGGTATTCACTTTTCCAATCATGGCAACAATATTCCTAGCCTTGCCTTTCCTCAAGGATACACTATTTTTGTTTTCGACATTACCCAAGATGGAGAAGCCAGCGCTGTGCAATATTGGAATCTAATCAAACATGGATGTGTTCGTCTGGAACTTCATTTTAAGAATCCTCTACCAGCACCTGTCTCATGCATCACATATGGCGAGTTCCAATCTCTCTTAGAAGTGGATCATCAGAGGAACATCATCATGGATTTTTAAAGGTACCTTATTTAAATACCGTGTCCTCTACACTAGATTTATTGAATGCTTTGCAAACAAATTCTTTTTTTCACAATCATTTCGTTGGCGTATATGCAGCCAACCAAATACCAGCACATGTTCCACTACCTACAGCTATCATTATAAATAGAGATCCCTCGAACAAACTTGGCACACACTGGATTTCCATATATATTCATACTGATGGACGTGCCCACTACTTCGATACATTTGGATTTCCTCCAAATGCAATGCAACATATTCAATTTCTACGTAGAAATTCCATTTCTTATACATTTAATAATAAACAAATTCAAAGTGTGAAATCGTACCTATGTGGACATTATTCATATTTTTTTTTGCTTCAAAGCTAAAGGAAAGTCCTTACATGAATTTCATTTCACTTTCTCATCAACTCCCGAAAAAAATGATCGCCGCTTGCTTTATATACTTTTATAGGTAATCATTTCTCCTGTATACATATCATCATGTCTTCATTCTTCTTCTTCTTCTTGGTTTGTTTTATATACTTTTTTATTATAGATGAAATTCAAGCTATTATTATTGCAGGCAGTCATTTCTCCTTCTTTATTATAATGGGTTTGTATTTGTTTATGATTATAGATAAAATAAATTTTAAGTTGTTTTTCAATTGTTTTTCATTTCAGAGAGTAAAAGATCGTCAACGTGTGTATGGGCAACATCTTTGTACAGTATGACTTCTATCTACGTTTCATCACCATAATCAACAACAGTAGTATCATCTGTGAAGTTATCATTAGTTGAACAGTGAACTTTGTATGTGCAAAAACAACACAACTGTCCGTGTGTATGGACAGCATCATTGAACACTATATGGCAACTGTGAAGTTATCGTCACCTGAACAAAAAAAATTTAGCGTACTCTTTTAAAATGTACTATATTTACCGTCGTTTTAATTGTGTAAATAGTTTCATCATCAATAAATACATTGTATTCTTTTTTCTCTTTGAAAACAAATGTTTTATTTCTTATTTTCTCCATTTCCTTATAAATATGTTTTATGATCAATTATGTAATTAAATACACATATCATAAAACATATTTTTAACTCGTTGAATTACAGAATTTCATACTGTTTTTTTACAAATAGAATCTAAAACTGATTTTTAATTCAATGATGTAATCACATAACTAAATAATAATAATAATGATAATGAATTCAAATACTTAGTCAGTTATTCTTTCGTAAGTTAAACCAAGTATGTGAATACAATATTGTTATGATAGGATTTTGTTTTTTTAAAAAATAATATTAAATATTTTAGTTTTTTGAAAAAAGTAAAAACGTCCTATCATACTTAAGACAAAGTTGTATAATAATAATAATAATAATAATAATAATAATAATAATAATAATAATAATAATAATAATAAAATAATTTCAAATACTAAGTTTTATTTTAACATTCATTTCAAGAATTTCAATTCATTATTATTATTATTATACATATCACTTATAGTATACGAAAAAATGTTAGGATTTTTTCTTATCATAAAAAAATTTAAAATCCTATCATATTGAAATGTATGAAACGAACACAAAACACACACACACACAAATAAAACATTTCACTTTGACTATATATTTGTATTACATTTGATATTACGTTGTTTAGTATAAATGAAAAAAACAAATCAATTTTCTTCTTCTTTATGTAGAGACGTTCACTTCATTGATACCCTCCGAAGGTTGAGTACCGGTTTCCCCCCACCATGCCTGTGTCTTACACTATCAAATAGATAAGCCATAATTGAATCTGAGTTTTTGTTTGCAAAATACTTTCATTTCTAATTTTAATCTTTCACCATCAATGTTTACATCACTGTTCTTATCAAGAGAGACACTTGGAAAGCTGATGTTCATACCATTAATAATCCTCTGTTCATCTACACAGGTATGGATTCCGGCAAGTCCTCTGCATGTAAGACACTGCGATTGTACATGATTACGAATAGTATCTGTACACAAGTCAAAATATTCACGTAGCACAACATTGCAAACTTTACTGTTTTTTCACAGCATGTTCAATACACGGTAATATTTCCAAAAAATAAAACCATCACTTGAAGTTAAGTACACAGTGTTTCGAAGAGCATGAAATGTTCGTTTGTTCTCTAACATAACTAATTTTACACCCATTAGTTTTCGCACCACCAGTTCGTTTTTTCGGCCAAGAGATTTTATAAATGTAATTTCCACTTGAGAATTTAAATAGTCCGTAACAAATGGGGTAAAATGTACAAGTTTCTCCCACTCAGCCACATTTAACTCCACTCCAAACATAAGTCCTTTACCAACACGAATCACTGGCTCAAATGTATCACTATCTAGTCCAATACAAATTAATTTGGTTTCCATTGAATTAAAACCGTATTCCACATTTAACAAGTACTCTTTCTTGGTATCCATAGTTGATGCACAAGCACTCAAAGAAATGTTACTCCAGTAGCTGCTCAACACCGAATAACAACACTATGCATACAGATGACTGCGCATGCATGAAGACGAAGGGGACGAAGAGGAAAGTTCATGTTTCATCTTGTTTGTACATGCTACCATACACTTACGATGAGTAAACCAGTTCAGTAAATTCAAGATCGTGCATGTTACGCCCAGATACATTAATCTTCATTCCTTTATATATTAAACATACATTTCCACTTTGTAAATACGTTGATAATGCACCATTATCTGCTTCCAATTTTTTAGTACAACGTCCTGGTAAAATAACTTTTTCGCCTCCTTCAAATGTCACACATGCCTTCCTACCATATACCGTTGTAAAATCTCACAGTTTACAACACGAAATGGTACTCCAATCTCCAAATCTCGCATTTTTGTAAAGGGTACCATTGATAGCTTATTAAGCTTATCTAATAAACTCATTGACGATGGCATCTTTAAATTTGACGTTTCTTCCTTTGAAACAGCTGCTAACAGAATGATCTACACAAGCACATACGGGGATAAGGCTGTTTCGGTGCAGGATGTTTCGGTGTAGGGCGTTTCAGTGTTGGGTGTTTCGGTATAGGACGTTTCGTTGTACGGGCGTCTCGGTGTAAGGACATTTAGGTGTGAGGCTGGTTCGATGTAAAAGTTCCAATGTTTACACCGAAACGTCCGGCATTCAAAATGAAAATTATTCTTTAAGGAGAAATAAATTCAAGAAAAAAATATAAATTGATAAATAAAATAAAAATTAAATGTTGCAATTCACATACTGTTAGTAAGTAGGTAAGTAAAAGAGTTGATTCCGAATGCTGAGACCCTGTTTGATGTATTTGCTGACTGATTCAGGACTGTTGGAGAACACTCGTAGCAAGGAGAGAGGTGCCTGCAGAGTTCTGGATTGGTGTGACATTGCAGAAATCTACGTTGTTGTTGTGAATTCTCCTATTTCGCTGATGGTGATGTTAACATCAACTCTATTGACCACACAGGTATAAGTATGCATTTTAGACTTTCTTGTGGGTGGTTTTCAGAGGGGGGCTTTGTTCTCATCTGCTATGTCGATTTCTTCTTTTGTAGCCAAAAACGACCATTTAGGTTTCGGCCCGATGTCTAATGGCTGGAACTTCTCTTCGAACGCATCCGTTGCTTCTTTAGATTCGATGACGAAAGAGAAACCCTCAGCATTGGATGTGGGTCGACCTCATAAAGCAGCGTTGGTATTCTTCTGGCATACCTTGTATTATATAATTATCAAAAGCATCTGGCTCATATAAATGGGTGGCCAAAAATTGGTGAAGACGTACTAGAAATATCGTTTGAGTTCAAGTTTTTCTTCAATGTCATTTGTATTGGGTGAAGGGGCAATCCAAATGAAATCGACCAATGATTGTTGCTGGCACAATTTAGTTTTTTATTTATGTTTGTAAAATATTTAGGGAGTTGAAAACTGCCATTAATTTACACATTTTGAACTTTTTAGTGCATTACGTTAAACGCTGTAACTTTTCAGGTTCTAAAGATAATGAGTTCAAACCAAAACTATATGAAAGATAATGGAATGGACAATATTGTATGTTCTGTGCACATTGAAACATGCGTCAGAACGTCGAGAAAAGAAGCTCGGAACAATGAGTTTGGAAACATAGAAATTACAATTTTGGAATGTACATTTTGAAACGAAATAAACGAGACTCATCTTCAATTCTTTGTCTACATAGAAAATAGATAATAGACAACGTTCTAAACAAGTTTCATATCTGAGAACTACATACTTGATTTTTGGAAATTTTTAAACATTGCGAATTCTCGAAAATCGTGTATTTTCACCATCAAATATCTCAGGAAGGACAGAGGTGAAAAATCCCAAATTTGCACAAAATAGGCGACAGTTCTGCAGTAACAAGTGGATAAAATTGCCGAGTAGTGTTGAAGTTATAAGGGTTTTCTTCACTGAAATTTAATATCATTTGGATTGACCCTGAAGTGTTCTTCATTGTTTATGGAGATGTCGCTGGTTGTGTTGTGTAGTGGTATTCTTGTTTCTAGAAGCACTGCTTTCTGTGTTAGATGTTGTAGTCTTAACTGCAGTACTTCTCTTTTCTTCTCTTTTTTTTAACTGTCTTCTTTTGGCTCTTGCACACCATGATTAGCTATTTGTATTAAGTGTGATTTATATAACACTTGTATAGAGAGTATGTGAGGAAGAAGGTGGCTCTGAAAAGTGCCAAAATTTCTGAGGTAGAATTGCCATGTGTATAGAGTCAATGCTCAAAAATATGTGAAATAGTGTGAGGCAAGTTGCACTGAAAAGAACCAGACTTGTGGAAATTAAAACTGAATTCGAACTATGTAGTGGGGTTTCAAGTGGCTCTGAAAAGAGGCAGACTTGTTGGTGTGGTGATTGTATGTGTGTAATCAGTCTGTGGTGTGAGAAGGGGAGCACTTTACGCCAGACTGTCGACAAGGCCTGTACAGCTTGAGAGTCATTGCGAATCTTGACGTCTCTAGGGGCCTATAGCGCTTCATTTCTACACAAGAACTGGCTGTAGTCTGTGCGAGTTCTGGCAGAGATTTTTTTTACGAGTATAATGCACATGGGCGCTTCTGTCCTGAAGCAAATCGTGTACTGTGAGTGGCTTCTGAAGTATTCACCTAATTGGTTGGGGGAGCTACAATATGCTTTGTCCGCCATCTTCCGCGTCTGTTCTCGAAGTGATCACCGTACACATACTGTGTGAACTAATCCTCTTTTGTAGCTACTTATTTCAGTGTTTTATGAGAAGCAAGAATTTATTGACATTTTACAGTTTTGGCCAATTAGAAGCAAGCCTGCAAATACACTGCAAACTTTCGATTCATATATAATTGCTTATGTACAATGTTTAATGAATTAATATTTTAATAGTTTGTATATTAAGCCATAATGAGGCTACTTGATTTATTTTATGAATCTGACTTTTAAAAGGAACTCTAAATTCTATTTTCAATTATATCATTTTTATTCCAGGTGTATTGGCAGTGTGAAGAAAAGGTTATATGTAAAGGAGGAATTCATACCTTAAATGGTATTGTCACAAGACGAGTAAATGAGCATTCTCATGCTCCAAATTCAGCAAATGTGGAGGCAGTCTTTGCATATTCGGCAATGAAGGAGAGAGCTATGAAAACGTCCAAAACTAACCATGCATTTTTTCGTCTGCACTGTCACAAATGAGTGTATTTGCAGCAAATGAACTACCAAAGATCGACAGCATAAAGAGGAGGCTCAGGTAAGATCTATTTTGCTACTTTCTTATATATGTTTGTTGGCTATTAAACTTGTAATGCCATATTGTTAATTTTCTGAAAAATATTTATGTTCAGGGAAAGCATTTATATTTTTATTGTGAGCAGTACTTGAGTTTGTAAATATATTAAATAGATGTGAATTGTGAACGAGATTTCCGGTGAGAGATTCAGTTGGGGAAAATATTGGGAAAATCCCATAACTGTAAAATAATATTGTGAACATATTTGTATTTTTTGCTTATTATTTCTATTGTGTAATTTCTGGGCGGTAAGTTCGGTAAATTGTTGTCCAGCTACTTTGCCAAAACACATGAGGGAAGTTGCTATACCTGAGAAACATCAAGTGACGAAGTCTGGGGATACTTTCTTGTGGTTTGATTCTGGTACAGATGACGATGAACTGTTCTTGATTTTATGAAATAAACGAGGTATGGTGAACGTGGAAAGAACGTCATATTGGTATGCCGATGGAACGCTTAAAGTGGTTCCCCCTCCATTTTTCAACTATATACCATACATGTCAATCATGATTCGGTGGTTATACCGGTATTGTATGCACTACTAAAAAGTAAGACTGAACGAGCCTATACCAGGCCCCTGGAAGCTATCATGCAAATTATTCCATCTGCTGATCCCGAGAACATTATGCTTGATATGGAGATGGCTGCCATAGCTGCTTTCCAGAAAACATTTCAGTGCAAAATTCATACCTACTTTTTTCACCTTACGCAAAATGTCTGGAGGAAGATTCAGACTGAAGGTTTCCAGAGATTATACAATAGTGACACAGAATTCACCATACAGTGCAGAATGATACCTGCCCTTGCATTCGTGCCAGAAGAGGACGTTTCTACTGCTTTTGAAGTTTTATCCGGAAATTTAGAAAACACGTTGCAGCATATACTGGACTACTTTGAAGACTATTATATTGGACGACCGCTTGGGAAAGGAGAACGAAACCCAAGGTAAATGAACCCACACAGCAATGACATATTTTCAAAACATTTCTAAAACGTGCCATCATTTTCCTTCAGAAAATGTATCCTACTTCCCTTAAGGAAATATATCCCATATGTTGTTGAAAACATTTTCCACATAATACTGAAAACATTCTCTGAATATACTCAAAAACGTTTTAGAAATATTTTACACGTCGTTAGAGAAGTTTTCCAAAAAATGTTTCCTGTACGATTTCCAAACATTACTGAAAATGTCTTTGAAACGTTTTATACAATGTTAACGGAATGGTTTTTAAAATGTTTCTCATGGAATATTTTAAAATTATTTACCAGTAACACAGACAATATTTTCCTACATATGCCAAAACATATTTAGTGAATATTTTTTGTACATCCCAGAAAATATTTAGAGAACAGTTTCTGTGCATGACAAAATATTTAGGGAATATTTTCTGTAGATAAAATATTTAAAGAATATTTTCTGTACATGATAGAACCCGAAGCCCATAGGCCAACTCGGTTACTATTGCTGATACGGAAACAAGGTAAGATATAGACGGAAACTTTTAAAATGCAGCAAGTTTTGTATTTATATTAGTATACCGCCCAATAGTAACGAGAAGTACAACGCTGCCACTGTTGGATAACACTGAATGAAAGAAAGTGTGGTTTGAAATTATTTGGATCAAAGGGAACGGAAAGACACAATGAAAAATATAGTGCAAGGCCCAATTTCGCGTCCTTCGTATCTGCTCTTCCCCCCCCCGCAACACCGTGGTTGCTACGCCACTGGCGTAGATATTGCATTTACATGTTTATCCTTCACTGTGTCTCCTTTCAATTCTTCTCGGTGTAGCTAATTTTAAACCACACATTCTTTCATTCGTGTAGCCCAACATGATGTATGGTAACGCATTTTCTTTATTGAGCGGTACACTAGTACAAAAACAAAAGTGTTGCTGGAATTTAAAAATGTCCTTACATATCTTACCTTGTTTTCATATCTGCAATAGTAACCGAGTTGGCCTATGGGCTCCGGCCTTTTTGCGTCACTCTGTATATATAATGGCTTCTTGCTGGGAACAGATAGTGGGTCGAAAACAAGGCGGCCAAACTGTGACATAGCAGCTGGAAGAAAACATAATATTCTTCTGTCCAATTTTACCTGCTTAGACGCCTTTGCCTCACTCTGTCTTCATGACGAGAAACCATTGCGGCCCACAGACTCAGACAAAAATAATAATAATAATAATAATAATAATAATAATAATAATAATAATAATAATAATAATAATAATAATAATAATCAGTGTAAATTGTAAGTACATAATGTTAGCTTGTTCTCATAATTTTAAGCATTTTTTTTTACTCAAAATCTTATTTACACAAATGGTTTCTGGGTGTTCCACTGGTGCTAGTGGTATGTGGCCGCGCCGTGCATATATGTTGGGATGTCTTACGTGACTTACGAGATTCAAACTGGATATCAGTGTGTTCACATTCGTCGCCTGCCAGTTTTGAAAGCGGTTGTATTGGATCAATTAAAAAAAGACGAAAAGGATTTAGGTTTAGACATCCAATTCAAGAAACAATTGTTGGCAATTCTTTTCCTATATTAAAAATACTAAATCCAATATAGCCGCTTTGAAAACTGGCACGCGATGATTGTGAAGACTAATTTGCAGTCTGAACCTTGCAATATGACATAAGACACCCCAACATACATAGACGGCGTGACCACATAGCAGTATTAGCAGTGGAACACCCAGAAGCATTCTGTGTGTAAATAAGATTTTGAGTTAATAATAATAATAATAATAAAAGCAGCTTAAAATTATGACAGCAAGCTAACATTATGTAGTTATAATTTACACTATCCACTATAATAAATACACATCTATATAAGTTTATATCGGTTAGTAGTTAAATAAAAATAGAAATGTACACTATTCTGGCTTTATTTATTTAAATTCTCTTCAGCAGCATCTTCATGCTGCTCGTATATTTGTTTCTATACATTAAGAACAATCTTCTCAAATATCAGAAATTCATATTTTAACTTGTAAACACTTGTTCTAGAAAATTATGTCACTGACACTAATTAAATAAAAATCAACAACAATATTTAATGTATGTTGCTGAAAATATGTTCTACAAATCTACGGCGCATGGGGAATAGATCGTTTCACGAAATGTCACTTTTTTGCTACTTTCAAGAAATATCACATTGCTGAATAATTAGAAATACTTATTTGCTTCTGTATAATCTCACTTTTGATTACCACAACTAACTCTAATTTCGACGCTGCGAATTGTCAGTTCAAGTTCTGTGGAACTGCAGCTGAATTCTTAATTGATCTTCTTGTTCGTCTCTGTATGGCATGTTGGAGCCAAATCCCAATAATCTACGCGATCTCATCGTTAGTTACGTTTCTCTCGTGTTGCAGTTTTTGAAAATAAAAATAATAGGCAGTGTTTAATAACATAATAACAGCAGGGAATGATTAGAAATCAATAATTACATCTTAAACTTACAAAAATATTTTAAATGTTTGTGTAGTTCCTACAGCAGCTTGTGAAGACAATACTGTGTTACAAAAGTAACATCCTGAAGAAAATGTAAAGGACAAGGAAGACAACAGCTAAAGCTGAAAGTGACATACCTCAGACTGTAGCTTAATTACTGACGTTGTAACATGTTGAAGCGGTCGCACATTTATTTTTAAAAAGTATAGCATCTTATAAATATTAAACCTAATATTAAAAGTAATAATAATTTGAAAACATGTGGCAGCATTTGAGTTGATGAAGAACTAGCGTCTCATTCTGAAGGCTCCGATCTCTAATCTGGGCCCGATCATTCTTTTTCCCTCAGTCGCACCAGATGAATGCCAAGATGGTTACTGAGGCTTTGATGACCGCTACCTTGCTCGATTTCTTTGCCACGGAGCAGGCCATACATATTACTTTGCCTTATACAAATGAATAATTTTGATAATGTAGGAATTAATCGTGAAATGCTCAAGAAAACTACCAACATGACAGAACAATTCAGTAAAAGGATGAACTATATTTTATACATATTCAGCTCTCTCTTCCATGGACACTTAAATGTAACGTGTCACTTGAGGACAGGAAAATTGCACATTTTCCTAAAATAAGGTTGCAGTATATGCTTTTGGGAAATAAAGTTTACAGGAAGATGATTCTGAGAAGTATTCATGGCACAATAGGAAGTATTTAAAGCGAAGAAATAAAAAGGGCACCAGAATGTTTCCTTTTTTATTTTTTTTACAATATTTTAAACATAGTGTATCCCTCTTCAAATGACAACTTCTATATTTTTTCCACTTTGAAAATGAGATTAAAGAACAGTAAGCAGAGTTTCTTACCTATTATTGCGTTGGTGATTAACGAGGAAAGCTCTTTCCTTTTGCACCGTGCCAATTAAATTGCTCAGCTATTGCACTTGTCTTTTTCATGATGTTTCTTGTGATGGCTTCTAAGCTGTGACCTCCCAGTTTTTCATTTCTTAGACCTGTAATGAAATACACATTAAGCACTCAAGTAATAGTAATGGAAATTTAGAGCATACAATTGGTGCCCTTAAACAAATCACATTGATTTTAGACGACAGTGTCACAGAGTCAGTTGCAATTGGCGCATCCTCAAAAATTAATATTTGCACTGACGTTTTATTTTTCCAATAAAAGAAAAGTTACATACTAATTTTCAAGCAGTTTTACAGGGTTGGCAAAACCATGGTTTTTATTGAAAAAAACATTTTTTTTGTTTAAATAATTTACTCTATGTATTTGTATTAAATATGGACAGAAATTAATTTGTTTCGTCTTGGTGTTATTATGCAACAACAAGGTTATGCTGAAAGGGAATCCAAACCGCTTCTCGGCTTACATCTAAGAGAAATTGTCCATTTCGACACGAAACCGGGACTAATTGGTCACAAGTGAGATTGTCGACTCACTCACGAAGGACTCCTGATAAAATTCCTTATACTGATCTTTACATAGGCCTAGTTGTTAATATAATTGTCAAGAGTCATTTCAGAAGGACAAAAATATAAGTAGTTACAGAAGTAAAAACATTATACAGAATTACATATAAAACGGGAAAGTCCCGCCTTAGAAATTAAGAAAATCCCATTATTAGTTTAAATGTATTTGTATGTAAAATTTTAAGGTCAACGTATCATATTAAATGACAAATTTGTTATGTAGATAACATTCAACAAAATTAAAATAAAGTCGAATCCAAGCTGATGGTGGAAGCTACGTAGGCAGTTGATACATTTTGCCAATTTCTATCAATATATTTAAGCAACCTTGGCTTCTTTATAAAACAACAGGCATTCAGGCAAGTAGAAATATACAATTTGGTTTCGTTTCGTATGTTTAGGCTTAACATCCTTATGAAATACCAAAGTTATCACGGAGAAGACTTTCGCTTAAAGGCATATCTCGAATCGCTACTTGGTTAACACTTGAAAGATGGGTTGTAGTTCGACCGAGAATTGAACACGGGACACCTTGATTAAAAGGTGAAAAGTAGATAAACGTAATGCAGATGGTGTGATATGTGGTGACGTCACCATGAATTTCACACGATTTAAAGCATTTTTCGTTCTTTTTTCTTTTTTGTTTTAAACCTTTTTTTGAAAGAAAAAAAAACAGCTGTATAAACCAGCCAACCCTGCCGTTGTAAATTAGAAATTGATGAAAGCAACGTATCTATAAAAAATATTACGAAATCTACAGGAAGACGAGGAATAATTTAACAGTTTCAGAATATACACGGTAGTTGTAAAGTCAATACCTATTTTTAATCTAGATTATCGTAGAAACTAGCATCAGCTTAGCTGGCGTGTGATACTGTTAACATTTTAGAAGTTGTGGAAAATGCGGGTGCATAATCTTACGTTGAAATGTAACTTAATAACAAAATGGTGCACTCTAATAATGTATTCGATGAAAATAAAACTGTGATGGGTTGTTTATTTTTAGAAATATTCATTGTTACAAATAAGAACTGACTTTACACCCACGCTGTATTCAGGAAGTAGAAATGCAGAAAACAAACTATTCGCGAACATGGATGAGAGATACTTTCCAGCATGCATTGTTTAACAAGTCACGTATTTCCAAATTACTTCCAAAGCAAAGCCTACACGAAGTTGTTCTATCAGAATTCATAAATATCAAATTCTGCGGAGAATTGTAGGCACTATAACGTCAGCAACCTATATTAATTAGGTTGATTAGCATTGATCACAGATTGAAAATATCATGTATAACTCAAGAAGCAGGTACTTGTACATGGAAATTAAGATGAAATGAAACATTTAGTTTAACCTCCCACGTTTATGCATCCAGGGTGAGACGCTGATGATAACAAATGAATGAAATAGTGGAATAAAGTAAGTGGGAAGAAACGAAACAGCCCCGAGAAAACACACGCACACGGTTTGTCTACCACAAAGCCCGCTTGACGCTAGCTGGCCCGCTTGACCCCATGCAGCAGACATGAACTACGTACTTTTTAAACGTTTCAACTAGTTCTAAACGTACTCGCTTCACTGTCAGACCAACAATTGAGCCACGGAATTTTCAAAAACTCTCGGACACGTGTCTACTAACTTTTACCACCAATCTCCCTTAGCCTTATAGACATAATCGTGGGACGTTAAACTGAAAGATTTCATTTTCATTTCATTTCATGATTTTTACCACCTCCATTCTCCCTCCATCGCCGTCAGCACCTTTTTCTTCCCTTCTAGGACATACATTTAAATAAGAAAGCTTAATTACTTATCTAATTATTTTAAATTAGAAGTTCATGTTTCTAACCTTCAAACCAAAACTTTTTTTCATTTGTCCCTCTTTTCTTCAAATTTTTACTAAAATATCAAAAATCAGTGAAACACGTACAAATTATTTTGAATGAGGAGCCTAAATACAAAGCACCAAGTTTCTAAGCTTAAGGGATTCGGAGATGTGGCCATCTTATTAAAATGCTTTTCACCCCTTTCAGCGTATCCGCCCTATTTCTTCCATTCTAAGTTGTCAAAATAATAATAATAATAATAATTAAAAACTGAAATACGTGTCTAATTATGTTAAATGATGAGTCCGAATTCCAAACTCCATGTTAATAACCTTCAAATCTTCCGGGATATCGACATTTGATTATAATAATTGCAAACCCATCCCCTGTTTTTCATTTTCCCCTCTTATCTTCCCATTTTTACTAAAATATCAAAAAACCCTTAAAAACGTATCAAATTATTTTAAATGAGAAGTCCAAATAAAACTTCGAGCATCTAAGCCTAAGACATTCAGAGATATGGCCACTTCATTAAAGTACTTCCAATTCCTTATTCCCCCTTTCACCTAGAATTTCCAAAAAATCTTCCTTAGTGGTACCAAATCCTATGTACTTTCGAAATTTCAAGTTTTTAAATTAATCGGCTTGGCTTGTGCGAGGATCAGTCAGTCGTCACTCAGACCTTTAAATTTTAGGTGCTGGATTACTTTCGGCGCACCACATTTTGGAAGATATGCAGGTAAAATTCAAAACTATGCATGAAAAGACACACAAAAAATATATTTCTGCAGGCGATAGAATTCAATTCAAAGTAATATACATGTATTTTAGGTTTATAAGTGAAGCGTTACAAGTGTAAAATAATTACAAATGCTTTACGATGGATAAAATACGTAAGTGCATATGAAAGACAACTGTATAAGATACTATTTTCCACCGGCGCCGTATTCCTACACATTGTACAGAAGCTGTATTTTATATTTACAAGAGAAGCACTACTAGTATGACTTTTGGTTGGTTTTTATTCTTGGCACTGTATTTCTTCTCGAACTTCTTTTAAACCTCTATTTAAATTTCTTGAAGTCTTATCTCTTCCATGTTTATATATATATATATATATATATATATATATATATATATATGAACTTCTAAAATTTGTAAAAAAGATAAATAGATAGGTATAACAAGCAATTTCCGGTTGAACTCAGATATTCATATGCATAATACAAGACAAGCGCCGGATCTTAATGTAGTCTTCACGTTTAAAAGTGCATAAGAATAGTACATTTCCTATGGCAGTGAATATTTATAACAAGTTTCCTTCCACTTTAAAAAACAAAACATCCGGCTTCAATAAAGCAATCAAGTACTAACTATTCGAGCACTGCTTCTATTCTGTAGGAAAATATCTAGCAAATCCATAATCACTTATATTAAAAATGTCTGTTGTAAATAAGGATTAAAGTGTATATATATTTTTGCATATGTATAATGTAACTCTTTATTAATTGCTATATTGTTTTATATCGTTGTATGTAAATTAGAATAATGAAAAATTGTACCTCTTTTACTTAAATTGACGCTATTTTACTATTAGATGTAGATTTAAATGTATAAATATGTACACATTCAATGTTCTTGTGACGTGACCAACTCATACGTTCACGTTGTGAACAATTTGTATGGAAACGTGTGAAAACAAATACAATACAATGAGGGTATGAAAAACCCGGACTTTTTTGAAAAAGCCCAACACACCTGGACCCATATGGGGCTTTTCGGATATTTTCGGGTTTAATTGAGGTTTTTAAAAAAATAGTTCAATGCCGTTAGGGTAAAAGTGTTAGAATGTGATTTATATTTCAAGATTATGATTGTCGCACTTGCAACAATTTTCCATTCACTGAGTTAATTTAGAGATTCTTGCGCTTCTACTCTGAAAATTTCAACTTGAAAAACTGAAAATTGCGGCATGGATACCCGCCATTTTGAAATTTTAGGTTGGTATGCCGCCAAAATCTGAACATGAAATTTAGTTTGTCTCGTACTTGTACCCTAAAAATTTAAACTTAAAAGACGGAAAGTGGTACCCTGTTGTACGTGTGGTACAGGCAGACGAACGAACAAATATAGAACGAATCAGCCTAATACCCTCACTGACATTCGCCAATATGAACACCAAATATATTAATTGAAAACAAATATATTAATTTAATTTAGAACAAATCAATCTATAACTCATGTTTTATAAAATAAATGTCTCAAAATGTCTTAAATAAAATTAAATATTTTCTAGCGTAAAATAAATGGTTCTATTGTTGAAGTTCACTTCCGATACTTTGTGCGTTCAATTACGGGAATTTCCCGAGCACTTGTTGCAAGACCGTTCTCCCAGAAAATTAATTTAAAACAATTAACATATATGCAATGTGTTTCAAAACAACACCGACATCGCTTTGGGAGGTGATACCTGACACCAACGTAAGACAAAAAGTATAGATCAACCTAGGTGAACAAATGCTTCCTTTCGGAGTTATAAGCTGCAGAAAACATGAACAAGAGATAGTTGGCCAGTACTCCAAAAGCAAGGCTAACTCTATAGAAATTGTTGCGTGAGTACCGCAGGATTCTGAAACGTGTATTTTTGGAGAGTGGACATCTCACTTTTTAATGCTAACTCTATAGAAATTTTTGCGTGAGTACCGCAGGATTCTGAAACGTGTATTTTTGGAGAGTGCACATCTAAGTTTTTAAGTGAAGTCTCGACATGACTACGGTAGGTCCCATAGTTTTGGCGATATAGACCTTTAATGTTCATATTTTCGGCAGCCTACAAGTCCGAAAGGAAGCAATTGTGCACCCAGGTTGGTCTATACTTTTTGTCTTGTCTTGGTGTCAAGAATCATCTCAAAAACGTTGTCGGTGTTGTTTTAAAACACACTGTATAATTCAACTTCATAAAGTAAATGTTTCAATATGTCTTAAATGAAACTAAATATCTTACAGCGTAAAATAAAGTTTTATTAGGGACGCGGTGGCTCAGTGATAAAGCGTTCACCTCCGGTGCTTGGGGTCCCTGATTCGATTCCAGCTCACACCGTGTCGACTTCTTGGTGGATAAACACCGTGCTCGTGAGTTTTCTCCGGTTCTTCCGTTTCCTCCCCCTTGGTTCATTCTACCATTTCATTCATTTCTCATAATCACGGTCTCCTTTAGCCTAACAGGCATAATTGTGGGACGTAAAACTGAAAGATTTCATTTCATTTTTTTAAAAATAGATTTATTGTTGAAGTATTCAGTTCCGATGCTTTGTGCGTTTAATTGCGGGAATTTCCCGAGCACTTCTTTCGCGACGAAGGTTTATTATTACTTTTCGAAAATGCAAGCTTTCTTTATTGTACATCGAAACTTCCACTAGTACAAAGTTTGAATTCAGCACTTGAAATAGTAAGCGTTACGCACTTTTCGAAACTCCGAGCATTAAGATTCTTAAATTTGACACGAATTTTTACGCTATTGCTGGTGTTGATTCTACAGAAAGCTTATTTGAAAAGTAGCAACAAATAACTAAACTAAACTTGTTGGAAAACAAAACTCTACTGAAGAATACTAGTGTTACCATCAAAGATTATAAAAAATAATACTAATAGTTTTATTAATACACTACATATTTACTAGTACTACCAGCACCTATGGCCCTAAACCCATCAGATGTATGAGTGATAATGTCCTTCGGCGTCGCCGAGTAAGCGAGCACACTATTCACGGAATGTATTTTCTAAAATATAAAATTGCATATTTTACTTCAAATAGGATATAAGCACATTCCATAAATTAATTTGTTCTATAATTATCTCAATCTAAGGTACGGCTTTTTTAAATGCATTCAGTGCATTCAGAACTTTATAAAGGCCTTACTTTGGATGTTGTTGAACGTGAAAGCACC
The DNA here is from genome assembly GCF_964235325.1 of Thermobia domestica. Lineage (NCBI taxonomy): Eukaryota > Metazoa > Arthropoda > Insecta > Zygentoma > Lepismatidae > Thermobia > Thermobia domestica. The sequence goes on along the minus strand of NC_137460.1, from coordinate 298,512,038 downwards.
TAATTTGCCCAAGGAAAGTCCAAAATCTGATACAAATCACTTCCAATGTGAACACTTTAATTGCACCAATAATATACTAACGAAAATCTCGAAAACCCAGGTGGGTCCAACCCTCAAAAACCCAGTGTTTTTTTCCGGTCTGGGCCCACTTGGGCAAACTCTGAATACAATACAATACAATACAAGAATAATTGTAATTTTTCGGCAAATCTAGTCTGATGGCCCTCCATGAATTTTATATATGCTAGGTGAAATATTTACATTCGTCTGCCGCAAATCATTTAAGAGATAATAATAAAATTAGCCAAAGAATTATAATTTTTCAACAAATATTTCGAGCGGCACGCCAATAGTAAACCTGCACACAGAATTAGGCAATACTCGTGCAGGCTGTTCTACCAAATTTTGACGCATTTCTTGTATCTTCCGGTTTCTTTTTGCAGAACATGCACTAAATAAAAAATTTTTAAGTTTAACGTCCCACAGTTATGCCGCTTAGGCTAAAGAAGACGGTGATAATGAGAAATTAGTGAAATGAAGAAAGTGAGGGGAAACGGGAGAACCCCGAGAAAACCCACGAGCACGATGTTTGTTCACCACAAAGTCGACACGGCACGAGCTGGCATCGAACCAGGGACTCCAAGCACCGGAGGTGAATGCTCTACCACCAGGCAACCACGCCCCCTATGCACTTAATGAGGAGCTCTATAAGAAAAAGCGAAACAACTTGTGTTAGGTGACCAGTAAAAAACAAGAACGCTATTTAACCGAGTCAGGGCAGAAGCACAGCAAGGGGCCCGAGCGTAGGGAGCAAGCACATCAGCGACAGGGCAGTAGGGGTACGCATACAAGAGGATGGTCATTTACAATCTTTGTAAATATTATTATCTTCAAAAACACTTAATTTCGATCCTTTAAAAAAACACCTTTCACAGCTAATACACGTGTGTTACACCCTTTTTCTTTCTCCCCTTTACGACTGAAAATAGTGTATGTAGGGCCATTGCCTCTGTTCTGAATTTTTCTTCGTGAATACATCTTTTCCACACTTTGCGCAGTTGATTTTACGGGCTTCACCATACCATGACTCTGCAGAAACTTTATAATCCTTCTCTCTTTATTACACAATTTTCTATATTAAAAGAAATAAAATCACATTACGGCCATCGCAGATGTTCACAACTGACGTATGAACCGGAAATACACGCCGCTTACTTCTACTTTATTTGCATTCAAAATCCATTTCAATAAGCTGTGCAATGACAGAAATAACTTATATTCACACTCTTATTCCTTCACGAAAAATATTTCACATTTTACCTACAAATTTTGTTCTCGGTGTAAACGTCTGCTCGAGTGAACCCCACAATTATTATAACCCAGTGGTGTATTTAAGGGGGGCTTCCGGGTTTAAGCACATTTAATTGTACTTACGATATTAAAGTAAATAAATTATCTTGCAGAATTTTCTCATCTCCAGGAACAAAGTTAGCCAAGCCTCTCTCCCCTAAAAAAATCGTGAATACGTCATTAAAATGGTAATATACGCGCAATTATCCCGTCATCAAAAAAGAAGAGTACGTGCCTGCTCCCTTCGGAAGCACAACCCTTGGCCCCCCACCTTCACCCTCCATGACTCGGTTAGATGGCATTCCTACTTTTTAGTAGCCCCCTAGCAGAGATTGATTTCTATTTTTTGTACTGTACTTTTTATCCACACATCAGGACTCAGTATAAATACGCAAATCGTAAAAGAATTGTAACTTTTCGACAATTAATTCTGACGGTCCCCTTGAATTTTACCTATGCCAAGTGAAAAATTTATACTTCGCTTGGCGAAAACCATTTAATACACAAGAAAGAAAGTAACGAAAGACTTATATTTCACTAAGTATTTCGAGCAGTGTTTCTTCCAGACCTGTTTTTGGGAGGGCAGTGCCCCCCCCCGGAGCAGACCAAAACAATACGTTTATAATAATAACTAGAATAGTATTAGCAATGCCCCTGGAACATTACTTTTGAAAGAAACACAGTTTTCGAGTGGCAAGCCAGAAGTAAAACTACACGCAGAATTATTATAACCTGTCATTAAAATGGCAGTATACGCCTGGTAACTCTTTACTTTGGGTAAGGCAGTAACATTATAAAGTACAACTATCCGAGCGAGCGTTAGCGAGTGAAGGCGGGTTAGAGCACCGGCAGTGCACGTTGTTTTCTGTCTTTCCTTCTTGGGAACTATAACTAAGTGAAGAAAAGGTTCAGATGAATTGGTTATTGCCCACATCTTTTCCCTTTGTAAAGCATCCACTCGCTCCTGCTGTCCTCCAACTTCACCCTGCTCTGATTCAGATAGTATTGGTGTTGGAGGGTTCTAAAACAGGTCCCTATATAGATTTAATAATTTTTTTTCCTGTACCAAAGTAAAATGTTTACTTCACATAGTATTGCCGAGCGAGCGTTAGCAAGTGAAAGCTGGTTAGAGCCCCGCAGAGAACGTTGATTTCTGTCTACATTACAGATAAATGGGAAGAGAGACCTGTGATCTAAAGCCCTGCCTATTGGTGCTTTTTAGTGGCCACGTAGTAGAGGCTGATTCGTATTTTTTACACTGTATACGCAAAACATAAAATAACTGTAATTTTTCGACAATTACTATAAGGGGAATGGGATTCGATACTCGTTTGTTCCAGTTCGATTAGACCAACTGATAATAATATTATCGGAATCCGAACCTTGAATCTCTTGAGGAGTCTTCCTAAGAACATCATTCAATTGCACAACTTAATGAATTATAGTCAGGAACTGGTAGCGAAACAAATAACACCACTTCCACGTTCCAGGGTTCGAGTCCCTGTTCGGGAGCCATTTATAAGGGGAATGGTATTCGATACTCGTTTGTTCCAGTTGGATTAGACCAACTGATAATAATATTATCGGAATCCGAACCTTGGATTTCTTGAGGAGTCTTCCTAAGAACATTATTCAATTGCACAACTTAATGAATTATAGTCAGGAACTGGTAGCGAAACAAATATCGCCACTTCCACGGTCTTAGGATTCGGGCGTTAAACATATCAGAGGCATATGCCGTATACCCACCGTCGCTGGTACGTCAGCTCCAAGATACTCCGGTCAATACCTGTAAAAGAATACAAGTGGGACAGCAATGCATGATTTACGCCAGATGGATAGTGGGAGACAAAAGTAATGTTTGCCCTCCACTGATTAGAAATAATTTACCTGTTTAAATCTACTCTAAGCCATGTACACTATTAGAAGGTAATATCCTCCATTTGCTGAGAAAGAAACAATAGAAATCGCACACTTTGAAATTATTAAAGATTAATTTTCATTGCGTATTAAAGAAAGAACTATTTTGCAATACATTTATATTTAACTTTTAACTTGAATGAAAATAAAGCATTTACATACGTATAAGAACACAAAACACAAGATTTCACTTAAAAAAAGATGGCCAATCACTGTGGTATACGAACCGATACGATACCGAAATAATACGCGAAGTTTACGACCGAACGAATATGATGAATCGGTTAGTGACTATGCAGTTCACTATAAACACTTCACTTCCATTAGGCTGCAAGGGATTGCAACTGATTATTTTCCATTGTTTTATCTTGTGGTTTTCGTAGTCTGTCCGGTTAAAGTCTAGTGTTACGTTGCTGAAGTCATTTTGTGATGCTTTAATAATTTAAACACTATAATTTTAGAGACTCTTCTAATCTTGGTGGAAACAAATACTTGATACACTCAATTCATGTAGTAACTTTCTGGACTCTCTCTTTTTGAGAACAACTGTAGAACGTTTTTTGCTTGTTCTCAAGGTACAAACGTTCTCACCATCCCATCTTGAAAGAAGGAAGTCCTCTTCCCGGTCCTCTTCCTGCGTCGCATATTTGCCAGTTAGCAGCGCAAGAATACACTGACAAAACTAAAATATAGTTCGTAGAAAACATTTAGTTTTTGCCTTATTATATTGTTAATAATATATAAAGAATGGTTCATAGGTTAATAGAAATCACATTAAAAACACTGATTATTCCAATAAGTTATGGAACTGACGATTATTGATAGTTTTCACATTGTCACGTAAAAATCTGTCATCGTCATGAGAGTTCACTGCATGGGCGTTCAAAACGAGAGTAGCTAAATTCCTCCTCCAAATATGAGCTGACGGGAGGAAGCGAGACTGTCTGAAAAAGTGAGGCACCTTTTGGGTGACAAATTCTTAAGCATTGTTCTCCTCCAACTGTTAGCTGATTGCGTTATATTTCTAAGAATTGACGCTGGGGAAATACGAGGGTTGATTTAAAATGTCAAGCCAATCCATATTACTTCTGACGCTCCCTTTGAATTTAATCTATGCCATGTGACGTATTTCAAATCACCTATCGAAAATCAATTAGGAGACAATAAAAAGAAAATTATTAATATAATCCATTTTTCAGCAATTGTTTCGAATGGTGAGCCAAAAGAAACCTGCACGGTATTTTATATATAAACATAAAAAGTGGAAATCTAGCCTCCCACAACCTTTATTAATTTGTAAACATAAATTTGTCATAACTTTTAGAGACAATAAAGCTAAATTATTTTATGTAATCTTCTACTTACCGACTTTTCTTGTAAGTTCTTGTCACTTCACAGAGACAGATTCATTTTCTGTGGTTGTAACTTGCCTTAGCGAAGATCGCTCTTCCGGCAATTCTAGACGGTATGATCAAAAGAAAAAGATGAGGAATTAAGATGAATCTTTGGAGATGCTTATAAGATGCTAAATCACGTAGATCTTTGTAAATAAAGATAATAGGCAGTAAGAACAGGTGGGGATAACGTGACAGAGACAGACCAACATTCAAATTCAACATATCGCGCCAGGAATGCTCGTACTTTAGATAAACAAATGACGGTTGATGTAGCGATGCTATTTTTCAATCTCAAATAAATGCCTTGTCACACAGGATATTATAAATTTCAAATTTTTAACAAATATATTTATTTGATGCTGCTATAATTAGTATAATGATTGGTAATAATGCTACTACGATACTCTTGGGAGAGACTTTATTCAACATTCGATAAAATATTCTGGAAATAATTCTAAAATATTGCATGAAAATATTTCATTTAAGTTACAGAACAAGGTAACAAAAACATTTCCATACAAAATTAATAGGCGTTTTAAAAATATTTCTCATATTACGAACGAATTTATTTTTAAAATATTCGAAATATTTTAAATATTATATTTCATGTGTTTTCTTGTAAGAATAGAAAAGATTGCATATGACATGTTGCAAAACATTTTATTGTGTTCACAGGCCTATTCTGTTTTCTTTATCATGTATGCCCTATGTAAAACATATTTAGTGTTACTTCGAAAACATTTTCTCTCTCAACTAGGGGTAAAATGTGCGGGAGGAAGCCGCCGCCATCTGGAAAAAATATGTACGGCGTCTCCCCAGTTCCTAAAAAAAAGATACAATGGTCAAAGATAGTCAGGGGCAACGGCGTGACGTTATCCGCTACCTACCATCCTCCCACCTTTTCAGATTCACTTTTACCACTGCTCTCAACATCGAAAACATATTACATTACATTCAACACAATATTTCTATTACAATTTGTGAAAATTTTCCTTACATTATTTTCCCACTAACGTTCTAAAAATGCACATCCTGTCAGTAGCGTATTTACGATTTTGTTTCGTGAAGGAAATTTTTGCTAACTTTATTCCTGGAAATGTGAAAATTGTGCAGGATATTTCATTTACTTTAATATAGTAAAACGAATTTCGGTGGGGCTTAACCCCGGAAAGCTTATTTAACTCCACTGCTTCCTGTAATTAATTAAATGTTCTCCAAACAAATTTTAAAAGATATTTCCGGCAAATATTTGGGATACTTCTCAGATCTAACAACGAATATGTTTTCTCCAGTAACGGAAAAGTATATTCTGGAAACAATGTAAAAATGTTTCTATAATAGACCTATATCAGAAAATGTTGTTCACTAAAGACACAAAATATTTTCCAAAACAGATTGAAAAACATTTTTCTATTCATTTTTAATGTTTCCTTTTATCTGTTTTAAAGTTTTATATTCAAAATTTGATAAAATATTCTGGAAATAATACTAAAATATCATACGAAAATATTTCATTTAAGTTATAGGAGAAGATTACCAAAATACTTTTGTAAAAATTAAGTAAAACTTTTTAAAACATTTCTAAAAAACATTTCTTATATTATGAAATAATTTATTTTTAAAATATTCTAAATGTTTTTGTAATATATATTTAATACGTTTTCTCGTAAAAGTAGAAAATATTGCAAATAACGTATTAGAAAACATTTTTAAATATGTGGAGTATATTTCGTTTCATTGTTTTCCGTATCACATATGGAAAACATTTTTAGTATCATTTCAAAAATATTTCCATTCTCAACAGTGAAAACAAATTAGATCCAAAACAATATTTGTAATATATTTTGTGAATATTTTCCTGGATTTACTTTCCGGCAAGCATTCTCAAAATGTACTCCAGGTAATTTCTGAAATGTTTTACAAACATTTTTGGGAAAATATTTTCGGGAAATATTCGGAATACATTGGGGAAACCAGCATGGAAATGTCCAGAGAAGGAAAATCTTTTTGGAAACCAAGGAAAATGTTTTCTTTTGATTGAGGAAATATTCCTTGCTGTATGGGAATGTGTAAGTGTAGTCTACATAAATTAATTGTCACATTTTTGTTCGATTTCTTCTTTCACTGAAGGAATAGAATGAAATTTTGTCACCTAAAATCAACGACAAAAGTTAGTTAGATGCCCTTATATGTTCTTAAATAAAACAAAAAAGCGTAAGGTATTATACCGTAAATACATTAATTAAAGCTGTATGATTTTACAGTGAGTACTGTAGGCTTATGCAGATAGATTGATAGACTGAGATGAACAAAAAAATACAAAATATACCTAGGTAATTAATATCGCACAATCAGTATATACTGCTTCAAAAAGTACACTAAAGAATGTCTTTGAATATGCAATTGAATATTATTTTCCTATTTATATGTATAGTAAGTTTCTACAATGGGCATGTTTAGTAATATTATATGAATGTATTTTCAGATATCCCATACACATATGGAATCAAAATTTTGCAGCTGTGATGGATGTATCCAGAACGAACAACAGCATAGAAGCTTGGCATCGGGGATTCGAGTCGAATGTTGCAGCTGCACACCCTTCGTTATGGAAGTTCCTTGATGCTTTGCAAAGAGAGTTTTTTTTTAGTGCTGTTCGGATGGAACAAATAACTAATGAACATGAAGTCAGAATAAACAAAACATTCGCCGAAGTTACGAAGAGACTGAGCAACGTTTGTCAAAATTAAAAATCTGATTATGTAATTACATTCTAAAAAGGAATTGCATACAATTTTAGATTCTGAGTTAAGTGATTCTATGTAAACTCATTCTATGTAGTTTTAATTTCTTCAACAAAATTCTTTTCATGTATTATTCAGTTTGTAAATATTATTACTATGTGTCAGGAACTTTGTGCAATATATTTATTTGTATTTAGAAATGATGTTGACTGTTTTGCAGTAAATTAGAATTAAGTTTGAGTTTTCCATTAGATTGGATTATTATTGTTCTATAAAACTCGCCTGTGGACACCTCTGAATCGAAGTTATTGTTACAAATGCATTGTTGTTGTATTATCATCCTCTAATTGACGCAATAATAATGTTAATCAGTTTACACTATTGCAGAGTAGCTACAGTATTAAATTTCATGACTGTTCATTACGAGCACATGATTAATGCAATCATATTCGGCTATACACCGAAACGTCCTTTATAGCCAAGCGTCCTTACACCGAAACGCCCGAACACCGTAGCGTCCGTACACCGAAACATCCGTACACCGAAACGCCCTACACCGAAACGTTTTACACTGAAACATCCTAGACCCAAATATTTATATCCACAATATTGCAAGATACTGTCTTATCTTTATCATTTAGCACGTAACATTGCCCCACAAGACCTTTCTTCCTGCCCATTTCTCGAAATTTCATGCGTTAATTCCCATGTAAGAAAAGTCCGAGTAAATCTTCAGAAATTCGAGTTAGAGAGAGGAGACAGACCGACGTCTATTACTAATGGTGGTTTAGGATTTATTAATAGTACTTCACCCATTTCTACATAATTCTACATTACTTTACAAAATTGTTCCTTTTCATCATTTGTAAATTAGCACTTTTTTTTTAATTTTTGCTATTGTTTAGCATTGGGAGGACAGATTTTGCACTTACTTTATTTCGATATTCTATTCCGATGCGGTTGTTTTATGGTTTCATACGTTAAATTACGTTACCAACATTAAATTCAGACAGCTCTGCAGAGCAAGTGTTAGCGAGTGAAGGCGGGTTAAAGCCCCGCATGGCACGTTGTTTTCTATTTTCGTTACCAACAATTCACTTTCTTTTCTCACATAAATCCTTCCACTTACCTTTACGGTTTGTACAAATCCCCTACTGCTTAAAAAAAATGTGTTCGATACTTTCTTGACTACTTGAACACCACTATCAACTCATTTCTTCCGTAAATCATCCTACCTTTTGCTAGTTTTGGCCCTCCAATGTTAGTATTATTATTACAGTTACCCTACTTTTTAGTTCATATGGAAATGGAACTTTACTAAAAACATATTATTAGTTATATAAAGTACAGTCAAAGAATTTTAAATTTTAACTTCCAAATTCTTTAAAACCTAGAAGTAAATCATAATATATTAAAATAAAGTAATTAGTCATATGGTTCTTATAATTTGAAAGATAAATTAAAGAAGTGGAAATAAATTTCTTCCAGGGAATTTATAGGCCAGGGGAAAAAACCGGGAATATTCCCATTTTTTAAATCCCTTCCCACCGGGAATATTCCCACTGCCCATCACTAGCCGGTAGCCAGCTCAGAAATCTAGACGACCCGACCGAAGTTAGGAGGACACGATCTAACTATATTATAGTTCATTTGCAAGCCTAACGTGAAAATTTTAGGGGGGGCAGGAAATTTAGGAATGACCCGGCTCCCTTAGACCCCCTCTGGATAGGGCCTGCATAGAACATATTGTAAATATACATACATTTATGTTTACTCTCTAAATATAATAAAACAGTAGCGTAGCCAGGATGTGTGTTTGGGGAGGCCCAAGTGCTGTTATAGGTACATATAGAAAAATTACAAACAAAAAATATATAAACATAAAAATATATATAAAAAATTACAAACATCAAAATACCAAAGTACATTGTCGGACCTCTTTCGGCGGCCGGCCCCTCTGGGTCCCCCTAACCCTTCGTCACAGTAATAAAATGTTTAAAATAGTATAATACTGATCAGAATATACATTTTAAGGACTTTTTTGGGGACAAGACTAATAATATACTGTGATATAAAAACGAAGTTAACTTTGAAATCATAATATAGTAATAGAATGGAATTTTCTTGGTGATTGTAGATACATTCCCATTTTTAGGAATTTTTTCGGAAATCTTTCCAGGGAATATTCCCGAAAAATATCTTCCCGGATATTTACCCATACAACATTTTGAATGAATAATTGATAATAGGTGTACTGTATACTGTGCAGTGGCGCATTTACGATTTTGTTTCGGGACGGGCTTTGCTAACTTTTGGGGGGTGGGCTTTGCCTGGAAATGTAAAAATTCTCCAAGATATTTCATTTACTTTACTATACTAAGTAAGATTTTGGGGAGGGCTTAAGCCCGGAAGCCACCTCCTAAATACGCCACCGATACTGTGTATTACATAATGCTGTTTGATTGATAAATTGAAATGACTAACTTTTGGTATCAGTGCAATTTTTTATATTTTTGAAGCACGGTGCTCTTGTTCTATATATATTGAGTAATAACAAACTCCAAAAAGGAGACATAACTAAGACGAAACCATATTCCTTTGTAATTGGTTTTATTCATCGTACGTGGTATCTATTTGAGTTGATTGTTTTTATGTATACATGTATGTGTTATTTTACATAAAAAAAAGAAAAGAAAGATTATCGTTTAACCGATTTTGATTACATCCGATTTAGCTTTCAGGTTAGCGAATATTGAAGCCCAATTTAGATATATTTCCAATTACAGTTGGCAACAGTGATTCGTCATGGGATTCATCCCATGTTTTGGAAGCTGGTAAGACTTCTAATGCTATGAATTTTCTGTATTTATTTTGGCGCAATTCCAGTTTAGGTAAACATACACCATTAATTATATATTTAAATGGGAGTATGTTTAGTACAAGGGGTCCAGAAGCAAGTAAAAACACAAAATTAACAGGAGAAATGAGTGATGCAAGTACTTAGACGTAACATAACGTAACCAAATCTAACCTAACCTAACATAAGCTAACCTGAACTAACCTAAACTAACGTAATATTAGTAGAAATAAGCGAAATTCTATCATTTTTTGGAAAATTATGCGGGACGGCTACACTGATATAACATAAACTAAACAAACCTAACGTAACCTAAACTAGCCTACCCTAACTTAAACTAACCAACTCTACCCTAAACTAACCGAATGTGAGCAGAAATTACCAAAATAGTAACATTTTTTTAGAGAAAAGAGCTGGATCCCTTCTGCTAAACATAGGCCTTTAAATGTTTCAAGACTTTCAGTCTTGCTACCGTACAGACTGTGGAGAAGCTACAATATTTGGTGCAGATAAACTTTAGAAGGGCCTGAAAGGTATGCTTATAAATATAGGCTGGTGGATTAAGCCCTAAAGTCTACAGTGCAGGAAAGGAACTAACCAACTTGTGCAAGATAGCACAAAAGCAAAAATTCTATCAACTAACTCATTCAGAAGGCCACTAAGTTCCTGCTTCGTAGAGCGAGGTACGTCCGTAGGCACTAATAGGTGATAGTGTGTATACATATAAGTGAGGAAAAAGGAAAACGCTTCATATGGCTTTAAAACTCCTGCGTTGTGTGTGGCACACATTTGCGAGATACCGACACTTCTATAATAATTTTGCACATTACCCTCACATAGCATTGGTGTTCATCATCGTATCGTCATGATGTATCACGTGTTAAATAGCACGTTTTGCATTTCCTATTTATACTTTCTTGTAGATACCAAAAGTGTGATTCCGATATCTTTCGAGTAACTATACACTAGTTCTGCAAAGAGTAGTATAACACGTTCCTGACGTACCGTAAGACGTGGTTACTTTGTACAAAATATGACGAGACAGTCCTCTGTCAGCAAAACTGTGCACAGTAAAGAGGAAGTTGCTACTGCCACCGTAAGGTAGAACATGTAACTATATTATGGCTATAATGTTGGCGGTTAACATTAGTTCTAATTACCGGGAGGGTTCGTTGTAGAGGTATGGAAAGCAGTCACTGTAAAGGCCGACAAAATTTGAAAGATATCAGGTACAAGAATTTCCATCAAAGTTACGTCAGTTTCGTGGAATACTACTGTGTATAATGGGACTTCGATGCAATATTTGGAATTGAAGTGTGAAACGCTTTAATGTCATAAAAATATAAAACTGGGAGAAGACGGTTTTAGCCTCTAATCGGGGTTTCTTTGCACCGGTCCAAAATACCGCTTAGATAGGAAATTATTACTAGTGGAACCTATTGCATTATAATTTTAGGTATATTTCCTATTCAGGTAGATGCTGGAATGAACTTCTTGTTGGAAAATAAATTATGAAGAGTGACGGCTCCAGAAATGGATGCGTTAAAATATTAAATAATACTTTTGATAAAGTGGATAGTTTCAAATATCTAGGATCAATATTAACAGAGGAAAATCATATGCACGAAATTAAATGTCGACTAAAAGCAGGGAATTCGTGTTACTATTCGGTTCAAAATCTCTTGTCGTCGCGAAATCTGTCGAGGAATTTGAAGCTTAAAATATACAAAACGATAATAATGCCTGTTGTTCTGTATGGCTGCGAAACATGGGCACTTACTCTGAGGGAAGAACATAGACTGAAAGTATTTGAGAACAAGATCCTGAGACGAATATTCGGACCCAAGAGGAACGGGAATGGGGAATGGCGGAAACTTCATAACGAGGAACTACATAATTTATATGGTCTACCCAACATTGTTAGGGTCGTTAAGTCTAGGAGGCTTAGATGGGCGGGTCATGTAGCTAGGATGGAAGAAAGTAGAAACGCTTTCAAAGTCTTGACTGGAAGACCAATCGGAAAACGACCATTAGGAAGAACTCGGCGCAGATGGGAGGACAATATTAAGATGGATCTCGCAGAGATTGGAATAGCAAGTAGAAACTGGATGCAGTTAGCTAAGGATAGAAGTCAGTGGAGAGCTTTTGTGAACGTGGCATTGAACCTCCAGGTTTGATAGGCCATAGAGTTAGTTAGTTTGTTAGTTAGTTAGTTAGACGGCTCCAGAAATGTAGTATGAGAGGGGCTTCTCTCACAAAGGCTTCGTTTTATTTATTTATTTATTTATTTATTTATTTATTTATTTAATCATTAGACTCTGCGGGGTGCTTGAAGCTTATACACATAGGAATTTGGGTGGGCTTCAGCGTGAAAATCCCAGACTCCGTAAATCTCCCGCTGATTACGCTTGGGATGATATTTTTGATAATAAAGTATAGTCAAGGCAAATCAGTTTAGGTTTTCTTTTTTCTGTTCCTGAGTTGGCATTTTTGTGGGAGAGTACGCTAAACTACTAGAATGTGGCTTTCGAGCCGGTACTAGAAAAGACATAATTTTCTTTACAAATATCGATAATTAAAGCTGTTCTGAGACCGGTACCACGATTCTAATATCAATATTTGTAGATTGCATGCAGTTTTGTGTAGGAAGTAAATTGTATAAATACTGAAGTGAAAACACTGCATAGGAGCGTAATGTTCGTGTGTTGAACATACTTTTTTGTATGTTGTGCAAAGTGGGTCGCGAACATAAGCTCACCTATATTAATGCAAAAGCGGACAATAGCTCCACGGACATAAGCTCACCACTAAAAATATAATTGTATTATAAGATAATTAATGCAATAAAGAGTACAATAAAGATAACTTATTACATTTATAGGTTAACTAATTTAATTACAAAGGAAAATAATTCGGTGCAGGATATTTTGCAGCACAGAAATATGGGTAACCGAAATTTTAATGAAAGTTTATCTTCTTGTTATTTTTTTCTACTATGGATGAAAGTATCTAAGATATATATCGTTCTGCTTTCGGAAAATGTATGATGGGCATGAAGAAGTATTAAAATCTAGACTTCACTAGTAGTAGGCCCAATTCAGTAGAAAATAGAGCTACTAATGCTATATATCAGTTGTCAGATATCACAATAAAATAATAAGGATGTTGCAGGGTTTAATGTGTTAAACGTGGTTAGGCTTTGAGGGAGTTCTAATAAAATGCTCCGGATATTTAAATCGGGTTTGACTACTAGTAAGACTAGTTCCACAATAGAAAATAGGCTATATGACTAATGTCATAATGGATTTATCAGACATCAGAATAAAATATTAAGAATGTTTAAGTCTTAAGGCTGTCATCATACTTGCAGACCAATACTCATCAAATGAATCTGTTTCTTATTTACTGAGAACAAAGCAACAACTTATGAAATAAAGAAAAGCTTCGTGTTAGTAAATAAGAAAGCGATTTGTGTGAGTGTTGGTCTGCAAGCACGACGGCATCAATAAGAAGCTAAGTGTAAATACATCTAATTATAATGAATTCGTAAAAAAAAAAAAAAAAGCCCAAACCAGGTTCACTAAACCTGTTAGCAAGCAAATTCTATTGTGTAAGTATTCATGCCTAATCATGAAATTTTTTAATGCAATGATGAATTGTCCGGCCTATAAGAAAAATTTGCTTCCAAAATTAGGCCTACCTCCACCCATGCTTAACACATTAAACTTGCAACATCCCTGTTTTATTCTGACATCTTCTATACGATATTAGTAGCACTACTTTCTACTGTTATTACGACTATTTCTAATTGTCGTAAAGCTAAGATTTTAATATCTAGGGCATTATTAGAAGTTCCTCAAGCTCTGCTGCCCAGGTTTAATACAACGCAACTCCGGAACGTCCTTATTATTTTTTATACCTGATAAGTGCTGTAAAATAGTATCTCCATTTCCTGCTTAGGAAGTAACCAAAGCCTAAAGTTCAATATTCGGTGAATTTTATTACAACTCCCTTAAGGAAGTTTGTGTTTGTTATCGGTGAACTACTGTCCGACACCTGTGCAAAGTAACCCCACCTATATGATTACTTTGCACCAAAGTTTATTTCAATAACTATGGTCATACTGAATGTTTACTAGTTAACTTGCACTATTGCTTTTCTTATATATCAAACTATTGTATATTTAAAATACAGTGTTCTAAATCATTACATGCGATTTTCCTTAAAATTGCCTAAATCGTGTGCAAAGTATATTATGGTGTATCTTATAAGTCTATTTTTACCTAAACTAAACAGTGCGTTTACTTGTAGTATTTCATTTACGGATAGTTTTGGAATTAGGTCCAAAATCAGGTAAAACTACCGTGTCTACAGGAGAAATGAATTGATATTACGTAAGGCTAATTACTAAGGCTTAAAAAATCCACTCGCTTGCTCGCCGGTGGCAAGTACATTTTTACATTTCGCAAGTAAAATCAGATGACTCAAAGATGTGAATTCAAGAATAAATACCAGATGTCACTCTTCTTTAATTTGTAAGACACAGGCTAGTAAATAAAATAAAGAATGTTTTATGTTTACTGTTTCGCAAACTAATTTTTGTTTATTTGTATAAACAATGTGACTACAAAATTTTCTGGGTAGTAGTTTTTTCGCTGGCGAGCACTTGCAAGCAAGATTTTTCAATCTCTGGAAATTACTAAATATTATCTTAACCTAACTTAGTCTAAACCACCAAAACAAGGAAATATAGTGAGAAAGTACTAATTTAAACCAAAGAATTCTAGCCCCCAAATCCAAATATGCCTTTTTATTTATAATATGCTATTATTACTTTATTATCTGATTAATGACGGTTAATTTGCCCAACAGTGTTTCTTACCTTGGGCATTAGATTTTTTGAAGAAATAAGAATAAAGAAACTTTAGTTCCGTGTGGATGTTTTCTTTAATACAGAGTTACGAGCAAAAACTATTAAGGTGTAACTGAATTGCATTTATCTATGCTCTTAAGTACCTGTATGATGTAAATTGTGAATATGGTTGCTAACATGTAGGTATAAAATCAGAAGGGTCCAATGTAAGGAACTTATGTACACACAGAACGCTAGTAATTGGGAAAGGACGGTTATTCCTCTACTGAATATTTTTGTAAGAAAGCTCCCTCCCACTGCAATCTTACTTATAATTGGATGAAGTGAACTATTGTGAGAAGTGTACAAATTAATTACAATAAACCATATATGATCAACATGTACTTCACAAATAATTAACGAGATCTAATTTTACATAGGTTTGTAATCACAGATATTCAAGTATGTGAACACTGTATGTTAAAGCATTGCAAAGGGTTCCTTACACTCGCCTCATCCTTCTCCCTCTCCCCAATCACTTTTTCTGTAATTTTGAACCGTGCGTATGTAGGAGCATGATCTCTCTAACTTGTACACGAAAATATGTTCCATGTTATCACTGGTTACTGTGTTAGCTGGAAGTCGGGTCTAATTGAAGCGCTGATTAAGAATATAACAGTGGTACAGGTGCAGAACATTTCATCATAATAGTGGTAAGTTACTGTTAAAATGAGTGGGAAGATCTAGGATAGGATTGTCTACGATATGAATTTTCACTGTCCCAATATTTCTGCATAATTTGGGAATTATACGTATACAAGTGTAACACATTCTGAAACCATTACAAAAACTCTTAAATCATGGTTAAAATGAATGAGCTAAAATAGACCATATCAATCACACCTGTGTAATGCTCTAACTTCAATGGGCGAAGTATTTCAGTATGATATAGAAAAACTGTATTGTATGTTAACAAGTGTAGAGTTACTTATATCAAATCATTACATGTAACTTCATGCGATATCAAGAGGCAATTTTCATTTTCATCCGTTTATGTGTATGCCCTTAGTCGCTCACGCGCCTGCTTCGTGTGGACTCAATTCGCTCGATACATCATGTTGCACTCCAATCTGACTTGCTTCTATATTTTCTCGCTGTAAATGGCCATCAAGTAGAAGTTATTTCGGGTTTCTTATAATTTTGAAAGTAGTACGTCACGACGCGTATTTGGACTAACACTATTAAAATGCGAATTTTGGATTCTTCAGATATTTCTTATTTGAACAAATCTTAAAAAAAAAAAAACAGGTCCGACAACCACTATTATTTATTAAAAGAGTGTCGAAAATAATCGGGAAATTTACAGCAGGGACCACCATACTCCTCCACTCATAAAAATGCATAGAATAAAATACATAAATTCCGAATTTAACAATTGTATTACAATTCTTGCAACAGAAGCGGATGAAGTCATGCACGAAAGCAGACTAAAAAAAGAAAAAATAAAAAAATGCTCTTAATGTAAAGTAAAAATCACATATTTGTTATACACTTGAGGGAAACATTCTCATCAAGAATTACTGTACATCAAATTTCAGATACAAGAAAAAGAATAAATAACAAATGTTAATTTCAGGTATACATTTTTGAAAGGTGGTTCATAAATGTGAAGTATATTTAGTCTAGCTTTCATATAAAACTTTCTATAAATATTATTATCAATGTAACATTATTCCTTCCAAGCCATGGGTAAACCTTCTCTTGAACCCATTGGAGACTGATTTTTTTCTCTGTCTCAGAAAAGACAATTATTGATTTTGTTTTTCATTAGGAATGAAATGGAACAGAATTACTCAAATTTGTGACGTCAATCATTTATTATGGGCATAACGGGCTGTGACAATATGGTCACGCTAGTCCTTCACGAGTACAAGTGTAGGTACTTAAATTATTTTATTGAGCGTTTTAATCCTGTCGTGTTCTTTTTTCTAATGCAAAAGGTACGTCCATAGTTTGGCCTAAGTTTCAACTGATACCTTCTCAAGTGAGAAATATTATTAATGATATGACTATTAATTATAAACGTAAAAAAAGAAAGTTCTATCGCTTTTGGTGGAGGTCTTTGTTCAATTGGTCCTCACACCGTGAGTTCAATTTGAATGTAGATAAGGCAAAGATCAGTTGTTAGTATGGGTATATCTAACATACTACCTGGTTGTGGCAGTTCAGTTAGATTGTGAACTTGCGTAAGGACAGAGTGAACATGAGACCTCCACAGAGCGTTATGAGCACATGTATGCTCTACGAGTTAAATTAGGGTCAAACACAGCTACAGCGGGGCGGAAGATATGCCATGGAGTTTGCTGAGTGTGTCGTGACTACGCGGACAGTGCAGCAGTGCTTTAACAAGTTTAAGGGCGGTGACGAAACACTCTAAGACGCACTACGTGCCACACGACCAACACATGTACAAAATGAAGATCTTCAGGCAACAATTGACGCCGACAGTGGCCAGAAATGTGAGGAACTGTGAGTACAATTCAGTGTTAGTGAAGAAACCGTTCGGGAGCACCTCAATCAACTTGGGAAGCACTACAAGTTGGGTCGATGGGTCCGACATGATTTGACTCCGGGCCAGAATGCAACGCGAGCAAACACGCGTGATTATTTGCTGTCTCGTCTGAGGAAGGAACCATTTTTGGACAGGGTGTTGACATGTGATGAGAAGTATGTCCTGTACGAAGGTCCACGGCACCATCATCATTGGTTAGCATCCCACGAACCGGTTTCAAAACAATCGAAACCAGCAGTACCTGACAATGAACGAGTGTCCAAGCATTGTTTAGTCTGGTATTAGTTACGCACCAATACTTTTTCCTACCAATAGTAGCCACCAATACTTTTTCCTACGGACACCAATTTTATAGCACCCAATATTTGAGTTCATTTGCCAGTTCTACTCGTAAATTTGTGTTCTTTTATATGCACTTACCTACCTTCGGCTGTTTCACTTTGACCAGTTTATGTTATGAACAAGGTTAGCGGTTGCTTTCAGGCATGCGGGATACTTCATGAAAAATTGATGCAATTCGTACTGCTAAAATGTCCATCCATTTTACTCCAAGGACATCGACTGTGGTTTCCTCATCTGCAGACAGTCTCGGATGATCACTACGATGTCTGTCATCCAAGGAACGGGTTACCCGGAATCTGCGAATGAGTTTGGCCACACCATTGTGGTATATGGGTTCCCTTTTGAAGTGTAGCGCATAAAGTTTCACAGCCACCACACTTGAGCTGCGATTTCCAGACATCAGGATGATCTCAATACGTTCCTAGGTCGTCAGCATCATTGTCCAGTCACTGGAATCTGCAATGATATAACTTGCCATAATTCATCAACGGTTAGTGATATGATAAAATGTACAGCAGCATTGCATTGCTGATTAAAAAAATCGATTCTGACTTTTTAGTAAATTCATCATATTCCTATAGTAGTCTGAGTTCTGGCTGCAGCCCCAATTTTGACCTTGTAGATTCACCACTGCCTGTACAGTCATTTACATAGAAGAGCGTTAATCAAAAATCTTACTTTTTCACTTTTGGCATTACTTACAGCACAGTTCTCTGGGGGGAGATTTTCTAGTAAAGTACCAGTTGCACCATACCATACCCAAAATTTTCAAATGATTAGTAAATTTATGTTCGTAAACAAATTATCTAAACAAATCATGAGTGGTAATTATTTTACTGATAGTGGAAGATTGACTATGGAACCTAACATGTTCTACTGGTTTTCTAAAGTATGTATTTGTGTACTGTGAAATCTTTGAGAAATTTAAAACTTTAGAAATATAAATGTAGCGATGGTAATGTAAAAAAGTAATCAAACAGACAATACAGAGTTAAAATTTTATGTTTGTAATATAAATATTGACGGAATAAAATATAACTGCAAAATTGGAAAGGGAAAATAATTCAAATTTCCATTTGCTACCACTAGAGGACTCTGCGCTAGAATCTGCTCGAAATGCATTAGGGTGCTAAGTTACATGTCTTTGAAAGCTAGGTAAAGGTAGAAGAATAATAACACTAAAGTAGTGGCATCTACAGTTTGAAATATGGAACGCCACGTATTGTAACCATTTGGTTATGCTAGTAGAAAACAGGTTAAATGACGCTACAAACTATTATTTTAAGTATTTGGGTCAGCAAGACTGCAAGAGTGACTAAGAGTTAGATGGTTCTATTCACGAATAACTCAACACTATATGCTCATAGCAGTTCTCTTACATGCTTTGAAGTTCAACCAATGATATTCTTTGGAAAACTTTGCCATCTTTACAACAAATACTACCAGTAATCCTAATTGTTAATCTTCATTGCGTTTTCTAGGGCCATCTAATGGTTAAACCTTCGCCTCCAATAACACCTTAGAAATCTTATAACAGATTACAGGCAGAATTCAACAATATCTCAGTCAAGCAATTTTAGAACTCAATATTGCGGTAAAAGAGAATTCATGAACGATATACCCATATCTTCTATTTTAGAGATCCGGACATTTGACATATCAAAATTTCACAAAGGATTGGTTGCTTTAGGATTGATTCCTTGATTTAAAATGATGAAGAAACTGATTGTAGTACTTCTCGAGAGATCTCAATTATATCAACCACTTACAATATCATCACAAAAAATCTCCTCCAAAAAATAACCCCATACAAAAATCAAATTAATAGAAATCATTAGTACGGATTTAGGAGATACCATCACCTATCCACCAGATATTTATTACTCACTGGATACCGGAAAAAGTACAACTCTGCGGTACATCGAATTTTTATTGATTTCAAAAAGATGTACTTTCGGCAGTATTCACCAAATTTTTTCTGGGCCATTAACAAAACCAAAACACAGATTGAAGCATAATATTAAGATGTGTCTCGCAGAAATAGAAATACAGAAATAAAATTAGTTCAAATTGGCTAAGGATAGAAGTCAGTGGATGGCTTTTTGTGAACTCTGTGTTGAACCTCCAAGTTATGTAGCTATAGAGTAGGTAAGTTAGTTATGTATTCCGCGTAATTAGTTAACGTAGGGACTGTGTACAGATGTGAGATATGAGTAAGCATGACTGGAAAAAACGTGTGTTGACGGTCGGGCCTTATAGTGTTGCACCTTACTGTGTTATACTACCGTGCGTAGGCTGCTTTTCTGTTCTGCCTGAACGCAGGTGTAGATTAGAGAGACGTGGTGGCTAGAGACACTCCATCGCTTGAGAACTTGCGATGTCTAGTAATTTTAAACTACAAAATAATATGAAAGCATGATTTCGTTTATGTTGATTGCTACCCAAGTAATACTTTATATACTAAGGATGAATGAAAACAACAAAAATACTCGTCTGATAACATCAAATATTTAGGCTTGCTAAATAGTCGAACGTACAATATCATGTGTTCCCTGCGTTTATGTTCAGAATTTAAGAGCTCATGGTATTATGTTTAAATCCCACTGTATTCTTCTTTCCGTTCTGCAATCTACTTGTTAGTTAATATGTTCGTTTCAAATATCTACACTATTTAATATTGATTTTTAAAGTTATATTTAAATACTCTTTTGAGATTTAAGTGATATATTGGATTTCAGTGGGATACCGTAAATATAGTATCCAGGGAAGAATTCTTAATTTGACAAGTAATTTCATCGGAGTCATTCTCTGCAATTAATTAGTTATTTACTTACATTTCGTACATAACAAAACAATACAACCTCACTCATTTAGTTAGATGATACGAATATCTACGGGTAGTGTATGGTTTAATCTGATTGGTGTTTGCTTCACTGTTACGAAGTGTGCTGCATTTATTCCTATTCGTACACATATCTGGTACTAACTCTAGTAGATTCGCTTAGTGTCACAGACTATCTGAATAAATGGACGTTATACGAGCAACAAATACTCATTCTTTGATGGAGAATAGAATGGAAAGCGAAGATCGCTGAAAGAGGCGCGCTCATGCAATCAATATATAAGAGAGAATACCGAGATGTTTAAACGTTCGGTATATCATTGCTCATGGAAGTTCTATTTGCTGTTACTTCTGTCATTTTCAGTTGCCATCTGTCATTTTCATTTTCACTTGTCTATGAAAACATTCTTAATGTGGGATATCTTCCTAAAAGATTCCGTTTGATGTCAGGGTTTTGTGGGACAAACAAAACGCTCCGTGCCATGTACTTTCTGACATCTTCCTATCTAACTTCTAGTCTCATGCTTTCACCAGCTCCCTAGCGACTTATACGCACTGAAATTCTTGTCTGAAACACCAAGTGCCTCTTAGTGTAAGATATGCTTCCTCATATCTTTTAAACTATTAAACAAAAACCGCAGAAACCTTATGACGGAAATATTTTTTAAAATAATCTGCAATGCCACCTAACTAACAGTGATGCCAACCCAATTATGAATTTATGTTTTTCTAAGTTATACTACTTCAGGTTATAAAGTACATGTTTGAAATCATAATGATGTAATATCATCGGTTTCCGATAATAGTACCTGTAGAATTTTAAGTTGTCGTTTACTCATTTGTACGTGCGAAGCTGCCGGTAAACTATCGTAGTGAATGCCAAATGGCGCGAACTTGTAACATACCTCGCTGGTGAATGTAAACGTGTGATATGGTCACACCAGTAATTGATCACCTTATTTCAAACCACGACTAATGTTGATGGTGCCAGAATCCCATAGAAGCAAACGATATGTATTGTCTCCACTAATCCTTGCAATACCATAGCGATCCGTGAAGCCGTCCGCCACAGTCGGGGTTTTCAACGGTTACTATGCTTGCGCTTAACAGTCACAACACTGGCTGCGATTATGTTGCCATTTCAATGGATTATGTGCATCTTATGATCCTGGGAGATTGGGCCATATTTAAATATGATAATGCACAAA
This sequence comes from Thermobia domestica, assembly GCF_964235325.1. Classification (NCBI taxonomy): domain Eukaryota; kingdom Metazoa; phylum Arthropoda; class Insecta; order Zygentoma; family Lepismatidae; genus Thermobia; species Thermobia domestica. Next base: position 298,489,954 of record NC_137460.1, on the reverse strand, counting down.
TTCACAGAGCTAGTGGTGTGACTTGAGGAACATCGGGAAGAAGTTCAACACCTCTTTCGTCGGCCCAATCTCCGGACATAAGCATATTTTAACATCTGTGGTCCGTTTTGGAGACAACAATCCGTCGGAGATTTTCGCTCTCTCTCTCTCTCTCTCTCTCTCTCTATATATATATATATATATATATATATATATATATATATATATATATATATATATATATATACAGAGAGAGAGAGAGACAGTGTGTGTAACAAAAAGATACGGCAAAATTTCATGGATGGGTTCCTTAGAGGTAGACAAGCAAAAAGGTTCATATGACCATATGTCAGGAAATGCATCGTTACAGAGTTACGGCCATTGACAGGTTTGATCCTGTGAAATAGTCACATTCTGGTCGACCCTTAATGTTACTCAATTTAAACCTCAATAGCTCACGCCCTATTTAACCTAAAGAGATAATTTTGGTATCAATGTGTTCCTCAAGGATGAAGCTTTCGACTGATTTGTACTTCATGTATGTGGGGGTACCACATCGGACGTGGAAGGGAAAATACATTTTTTTTGTTTTTTGCATTACGTGTTTACCCTCTACGTCCGCCATGGTATCCTTCACATATATGAAATATACATCTGTCGAAAGCTTCATCTTATGTAAAATAATAAGATATATTTTAAAATAATAAGGCATCTTATAATTTTTCTCAAGTCTAGAGATATAGTGTTCAAATTTTACGTGGGTATTGCAATTGTTTTCAATACTACAACGCGTATTGTTTTACGTTCCTTATAAGAATTTTATCAATTAGTATGTATTTAATCAAAGAGGAAGAAAGTAAGGAAAGAAATGACTTATAACCCAAAAAAGAAGTGTTTTCGATATAGAAGTTGTCCAGTCTGTGATATTTAATGTGAAATCTCTATATTTTCCAGGTTTGTAGACACCAATAATCTAATATAAACATTCTCATCATACATATATTGTCATGGATAACAAAGAAGTAAATGGGACAATGTCTAATGTGGATATGTTGACTATACCTTGTATTCCAAAAGTTCAATCATTTTGCCTGGATGATTTAGATTATGATTCCGATTCGTCTCAATCTGGTTATTATGTTTCATCGTTCTATGCGGAGGATATTAGTGTTGTCTCAAGCAAAGATGATGATACAATCCCTGAGGAACATTTTATTCCGGAGCTGGATAGACTGCAAAAAGTTGATTTAGGAGTACCGTTCTCTGCAAGAGAGCTTGAAGAACGAGAGGAATCAAACAGTTTAATGAGCGTGTTGGACATTAAAGAGGAACCAACTGTAGTATACGTAGATCCAAATAACAGGGATTTTACGGTACTGCCGTCTTCCGGACAAGAGAATGAAATCAAACTCAAAGATGACAGTGTAGAATTAGAGCAAACTGATTTATTTAACGAAAGTCAAGTAATGACTGAGAGTTCCGTCCCAAAAGAATTTCATGTCAAAATTGAGTATGATGAGATTAGTGCAACGTTTGATCAAAACTTATCCGAATTGAACAATGGATATTCAAGAACAGTGTCACCGGATATATCTGTAAGGTATGTTTGAATGGAAATTTTAAATCCATGTTTTGGTCAGTGTAGTTTTAAAAATGGTAATGAAACGAAAATATCTATAAGAGGTATTTTATATTTACATTGGTAGAGTTTGCAATACTGAATAATCTTCTGCAGTGGCTGCCACGGTGACGGTCCCAGAACACAGTGTCATCATCGCAAGCGCCTTAGGATGACTATTTGCTGCTATTTTGATTTCTGTAGCATTTAATATATAAAGGTAACCAAGAAAGTTCTGTTGCTTTTCACTCACCACCTCCAAATATCGATATGCCCCTAAGACGTATTTGGTACATTAAAAATAGTCCCTATGAGCATCGACGACCTTCTGCCAACGTTCTGGAAGACCATGGATTCTATCGCGGTATTTGGTGGGCCGTGATGTGAAGAAGGTATCAAGTGCATTTTCCTAATCCTCTATTAGGGATTTGAAATGCCGTCCTCAAAATTAATTGTCTGAAGAATGGAACAGGTGATAATCGAACGGTGTGGTGTTCGGGGAGTATGGCGGATGCAATACTCTCCCATCCCGGACGTAGTATTGTGTCCTGGCTCATACTAGCCACGTGCGGCTTAGCTTTGTCCTGTAACAAAAGAATCCCTTTGCGATTTAAAAGTGCCGGTTCTAGAGTTTTGTGTTTTTCTTGAACATGGTCCAACTGCTGACTGTACTTAGTTACATTGATGCTCTAACCAGCTGGTTCCGGATGCACGATGCCGCGAAGAGGCTACCAAACACACAAGAGTACTTTCTTCCGCTGCAGAACTGGTTTCGGCTGTTTTGAAGCGGTTCATGTGATGCTAACAAATGATGACGGCTTCGTACATGACCCATTTCTCGTTACACGTCAACACCCTGTCCAGCAATAACTCCTTTCTTAGACGAGGCAACTAAGAAACAGGTGTCTGCTCCCGTGGCCTTCTGGGCCGGAGTCAAATCATGTGGGACCCATTGACGCAACTTCCCAAGTTCATGAAAGCTCTGCTTAATGGTTTCTCCACTCACACTGGCTTGTAGCCACAATTCCCCACATATCTGATCATTGTCCGCGTCGATTGCTGCCGGAAGATCTTCATTTTCTACATGTGTTGGTCTTCTGACACGTGGTGCGTCTTCCAGTGCTTCGTCACCGTCCTTGAACTTTTTAAAGCATCGCTGCACTGGCCGCGTAGTCACCCTCACCAAAGGCCTCGCATATTTTCCGCCCCGGTGTGGCGACATTTGATCCAGTTTGAACTTGTACAGCATACACACCCTTATGAGCTCTGTTCAGGTCCCATGTTCACTCTGTCCATACATAAGTTCACGGTGTAACTGAACTGGCACAACCAAGTAGTATGTTAGATATACCCACACCAATAACTGCATTCGCATTCTACTCACGGCGCGAGGGACACTGCAACACAGACCTCCACAAAAAGTGGCAGAACTTTCTTAGTTATATTTACAGTTGTTGAACGGCGTCGTTTGGAATCTTTCATTATATCCTGCCATTGATCAGGGTCAGCAAGAAGCATATGGACTGATTTCACTCTGTTTTTTTGGCAGTTTTTAATATGGCAAAAATTAAATTGTGTAATTGGAAGAATTTGCTGGAATTACAGCTACCAAACACAATTGGTGTTGTGTTACACAATCAAATGCATGCAACATTCAATAATCACTTCCGAAAGGTACAACATTTTAAGAAGTGTGACAACTTTCACCTAATCTGTTTTTTTTTTTTTTTTTTTGTTTTTGTTTCGTCTTCGGAATTGTTTCAGATATCAATTTCCGTAAAACAGCATTAAGGTCTGTACGTTTACTGAAAGGAGCCTAATTTGCGATTGATGCTATAGTTAACCAATAAGCATCTTCTAAACTAAATCTTGCGAAAATTGTAGAATTTCCATTTCCTCTTAATTTGTTTCATAGTTACTCGAAGTACGTCATATCTTGGTGATAATACGAGATACTAAGGTATTTTCTTATCAATTACAGTTTATATATACAGACCATTATTTATCTTCAAACACTTTTATTACTTATGAAGTAATAACTGCAAAACACTAAAATTTCCTAGCAAAATAACAAAGTTGTCAACAATACATAAAGTTTTTCAAACGGTAATACGTTAGTTAGTTGTATGGTTTCAGTACTCGATACTGAATTCCATTCGAAATGCATGATCATGCTTTTCTTAAATATGTACCCACTTTCCAGAAGCCTACAAACTTTGCCTTGTGTTAGATGTTTGTTTCTCTATAGCGTCCTGAGTTTGTAACAGTAATGAATAGGCGTGGTATTGTGAGGTTTAGTTGGAAGTATATTAGTGTCCCCGTTTCAGTTGTTGAACGGTACAAAATTTCAGCATGATCCACATATTTCATACGGACATAGGTTGTCTACTGATCCTTGAAATACTTAAAAATTGTATCGAGACTGGAAATTATTGTGTAAAACTGCACAAATGTAAAAATTCCTTTGAGGCCTAATAAGGTCGCTGTCCCATCATCTGAGTATAAGTGATGAAAGCGCTAACTTTCCAACCACTGAAAAACCAGCTAGTTCGAGATATAACGCTATTTTTTTAACTTATTCGAAATTTGTATTTATTTAATATTTGTGAAGTGTCAAGATAGTAACACATTTAAATTTGTAAGCATGAACATTAGCCTGTTACTCTTTGATATTTGTAATTCATTGATCTTCTACATAACAGTATTTCTGTTCGATATTTAATTCTATGCAAAACAAATAATTTTTAAAAGCTTTTGAGTATACGTAATATTGTGAACTAAGTAAAAAAAAAAGCAATTGGCTATGAGGGATGAGTGGAAAGTAACATACATACAAATGCAAGTGTAGTTACGACAGGTATTGTGAAAGAAATAATGTACAGAAAATACTTTTCATTATTTTTCCTTTCTTCTAATTTAATCCAATAGTTTCTGTAAACTTTTTATATATATATATATATATATATATATATATATATATATATATATATATATAATACAACCTATATATTCGTAACGTAACGTAACGTAACGTTAACGCAACACGATTTTAGTCTAGACAAGAGGATAGTTTGTAAAATTAGTTATTTTAAAGGATTGGTGAATAGAAAATATGGACAGAAACGAAGAAAATCCGAGAAAGTCACGAACACGATGTTTTACACTGTAAATTTTGACTATGTACATAAGGTTTTGTAAAAGCAATATTTTATTTACTGAAGAGTTCTGAGAATAAAAGTGCTAATGTGGCTGTAATTTTAAGTGCTAGTTTAGTTTAATAGCTAATGCCACTTTCGATTGAAGTAACCTATCAATTTGCTAGGGAAAATCTTAAAGCTACAAAGAGTTAGTAAAGCATACCAAATGTTTCATCCTGGAGCAGAGATAGCGACAAAACTTCTACTGTAGAAATATGGAAAACATCCACTGAAGTGAACCAAGATATCCTAAAGGTTGAGTGTGCTATTTGGCTTTGACAGGTGTTCCGGCGATTTTAAGCATTTAAGGAGTAAAAATTCGTGGGAAATAAACGAAATTCTAGACATACTGTTCATCTGCTTGTACAGTAAGGGACACTTCTGGACGGTACAGCCATATGAAGATTTACGGCCAAAGTGCTCCAGCAGATGAGTCCGAAGCATTTCCCGGGAAGTATTGCAACCGAACTAACTTTATGAAAGGCGGGTGGCATAATCGCCAGGCACTGAAAATTCCCGTACACTCTGGCGAAATTCACACCACCGTCTACAGCATCATTTCTCCAAAATGAGATAAATCTCAGACGTAGTTCTTAGGGTAAACATATTACTTGATATTTGTCCTATTCGTGAAGATAAAACAAAAATTAAAGTCCAATTCTGTTGCTGTTCGAATGAACACTCTTTAAGTCGTTTGATCTGAAATTACTTTGCAGAGCCTGAATAAATAGTCTGTCACTTCAGGACGGTAGGAAGAGCGGATACCTCCTCCTCCAGTGTGGAAACACATACATTTAATTAAATGCTTAATGAGAGTGAGCCCATTGGTATAGCGCTTTTATAATTTGAAGTTTTGCTTCCAAGCCATCTTACGTCATAGCTGATGACATTGAACAACGATAGATGCAAATATGATGAAAGATACAGCCACGTGTGCAAATTTAGAATTTCAGACAAAATGATCGGATAGCATCCATATTTTGTCGCAAATTTTGATTTTGTAAGTAGACATGTAAAAGCTCACCCGAACCTTAGAGCATTCCAATACCAATTGTTAAATTTAAGTGGAGAACTCAGTTGAGAGCATGAGATGAATACGGAGGGGGAGAAACATCTTCAGATATGGGAAACAGAATGAAAAAATTGAACTGCCCTGAACAGGACTTGATCCATGACACTCACGATTACCAATCAACGACTCTACTCACTCATCCACGGAGCCACACAGAATGATAAGCAGTCATACGTCAGATACAGAACATTTGTTACGTTTAAAACGTTTATTTCTAAGGGGGAAAGCTAAGGAAATTCCCCGTCTCTAGTTTTTCTTTCCCTGGGACTAACTTAATTACTGTTGTCCCAGCCTGGGAAGAATATTTTCCACCCCTCCATAAACTTTCCTAACAATTTTCATACATTTGTAAATAACAGCACAAAACATTTATCCGTGGCTGTTTTGCACAATTATACTTACACAAAATAATTACTTCCGGTTCTATTACTTCCAGTACCAAGTAAACAGAAATACTGGATACGAAATTCTATATCTCGCCAATAGTCTTTTAGAAAATATCCAAATTCAATTTTTGTATTTGGAATACGAGGAGCATACACGCAGGTCGCGCCCATTAGATTTGTTTTGCGGAGGAGGGGACAGAAACTTACATTGAAAATGGCAAAATCGCACGTTTAATTATACCATAATTTTACATTTAAGAACACCAAATGTGAAAGAGAACGAATGTATTCTCTTTGGCTTGAAAGAATACAATTATGGCTGAAAGTGGAAGTGAACAGAGACTGATGATGTTTAGGAAGAATGCATGCTACCAAGCAGTGGCGTAGCCAGGAGATCTGGAACCTCCGACATTTGCATAAGTTGTTAAAATAAGGCCTAAGGGTTGAAACATGCCGAAGAGATTTAACATAACGAAGAAATTTTATTATGAAAGACATATTGATAAAACTAGTGAGGAATGTTGCTTAAATATTGGATAAGAAACACAACATCATAATAGACATGTTTCAAATAGAGAATGGAAGAAAATAGCAACTGAAATGTGAATGCTAGGTAAGTTATTCATATCTATTTGAGAATTATACTCTAGCTTATTATTATATAGGACAGTGGCGGTTACAGGAAGGGGGCTTTTGGACTGAAGTCCGTAAATTGTTTATTTTCTACAGAGAAAAAAGCTACTGTTAATTATATCTATGTTTAAAAACTTCTCTCCCGCAATTTCGAGTTTAATAAAAGAGGGTTTCTTTAAATTCGTTACACATATAAGGTAAAGAAATATCCGTCAAAACAGGGACATATCCATAGGGAGAAAATGTCGGATAATAGAATTGCAGTGACGAAACTTCATTTGCTGCAGTCAATACCGCCTCCAAACCGAAATCTGAAGACATGTTTGTTTATTTTTAATTTTATTTTACTGGAAAATGATTTCGCGCCTGAGTACTGAATGAGGGCATTTCTTCACAGAAAATTGAAAAAATGTAAAACTCTTTGATTTATTGATATAGATGGACAAGAGACGAGACTCGAATATTTTTGCAAAACAAGTTAGGAGACTTAAGTATTTCACATGTCTCGTCTCGCGTCCATCCCTATCTATAAACTGCTTGGTCCTTTCAGTTTCAAAATGTTTTCCAGTGATTTTTATGCAATAATTTCAGACGTGTTACAGTAATGTTTCTCCTCAAACTGAAGACTTACAGTGGGGGTGCGACCTTCTCGTTATCTGCGTCCTACATCCATCTAGACCTAAACATCGAGGTAACGACCACTACTTAAACCTCGAACTCAATCGAGAAGTCTCTTATTTATATCTTTACCCTAAGATTGCGGTTTTATTCAAAATTTATCCGGGGTGAACCCCGGACTCCCCCAAAATGAACGTTTAGCCAGCAACATCCCCAAAATCAAGTCCTTCTGTATATGAGACATGCAAATTAGTGTGGAATTAGTTAGTGGAGAGGAGAAATCTCGCTAACAATTTAGGCACTGTTTTTCAGGTGGGGAAAAGGAGAATGATAAATGTTGGAGAAATTTCGCCCAAGCACGTGGAGGGATGGCCACCCCTGGCCCAGGAGGGGAGCTGCAATTTTTAAGCTGCCAAGAGCTAACCAAGAGTAAGTTCTTTCCCCTCCAGAAAATCAGTAAAGAAAACATTGGCTACTACTGGTTAGTTAAGTTTTATTTGGAAGAACCGTGTCCTACAAACTACTACCAAATAATCAGATCAGATCAGCTAAAATTCAAAAAATGTCCTAAACATTTGATATTTGTAAAACAAAAGAGAGAGAATTAGACCTGCACATAATAGTGCCCTTCGGTTATAAATTAAAAAAGGAACTATCCGTTAGGTTTGTTAGATGAGTGGTTAGCGTACTGGACTTCTACATAGAGGCTCACTAATTCGGATACACGCAAAGGACATGGTTTTTTTGGCAACATTTGTTCTGAGCATTCCACAACTTTTGTTAAGACTTATATGTAGTCTGAGGCAGTTTGAGCCGAATTTATTTTCAAATATGAGACTTCTTATTATAGGTTTCTCTTTTAGTTGCAATATTCCAAATTTTGTTTCAAATTTTACATTAATTCCACTCATTGTCCTACGTCAGATTATGATGAGATTATGCATAGCGACGGCAGTCGGAGGGTACTATAATATTTGATTCTTACTGTGATACCTTTAAATATAGTGGGAAAAGTAACTAGGAAAAAAAGTGTTAGCTCGTACGATACATTATAGACCCCTGGAGGAATTTCATACAAATTTACCATAGGTATATATTACCAAGGAAAAATTTACTAAAGTTGTAAGACACTAAAATCATCTATGGGAGCAGGAGATAACCAGGGTTATGTGAACGTCAAATTTTGTAAAAATATTTATAAGATTTGAGCTAAGGATTTGTTGCACTTTCTGCCTTGAGAATAGTTCCGAGACAAATGGATTAAAAATCCACAAATTCCGAGGGGGTACATTGATAACAAATACCTCAAAGTGCCAAATTGGTATTACGTTAATATTATAATCGATAATAAGAATCTGTGAAGCAACAACACTTGAATAGCTTAGGTCTGCCTACGGAATTGACATAAATAAAGGGAAAAAAGAGACCATGGCTTCCCACAGCGGGGTTGAAGTTGCCCCCACTCTTGATTTGCAAAAGAATTTCGATTCTTTCTAGATACGTGCCCAACACATTAGATTTATTTACATACTATAGTATTCAACGTATTCACTGTAGTTATGCAATGAACTTAAATAATAGTTCTTTTACATTAAGTATTGCGGGCCGCTATGGCACAACGATAGAGCGATCACCTCTTCTAAGTGGGGTTTTTAGTTCGATCCCATCTCGCGCCAACTGGTCTCTGTAGTAGGTGGGTTTTCTTGGGGTTCTCCCGTTTCCTCTTACCCCTTTGATTGCATCATTTCATTATTTTCATCACTGTCTCCCTTAGCCTACTTGGCATAATCGTGGGACGTTAACCTGCAAGATTTCATTTTACATTAAGTATTATGTGATTCAAGGTCTGTGTATTCGCAACTTACGTTACGTCTCATTTCTCAGAAAAAACACTTTCAGTGACCGTACTTCCTAATTCATATCTCCATTGAATTTAATGAGAGAGAAATGTGCATCGCAGTAAAACCAAATGAAATTTCACTTCACTGCAAAAAGGATAAAATAATGGAAACGAACCTGCGACTGCTGCGTGGAAAGCAAGGAGTTTTCCAATACGAAATTAAGACACTCCGCGACACATTTTATTTATATTGCTTATAATTTATTAAAAGTAGCGTAGTACTTTCTCACATACTACGCTAGTATATATATAATTAACAGAAGCTTCTTTTTTCTAATAAGCTAGAGTGTAATTCTCAAATAAATATGAATAACTTAACCGACATTCACCTTTCAGTTGCTATTTTCTTCCATTCTCTATTTAAAACCTGTCTATTAGAATGTTTTTGTTTCTCTATCATGATGTTTTTGTTTCTCCTTTCCCATATTGCTGGAACATTCCTCACTAGTTCTAATTATACGTCTTTCATAATCACTAGTTCTATTAATACGTCTTTCATAATTTAAGAGTGCAGCAAAACTCTCGAATATAGACACACACACATCTGCAGACGAAATTCTAAACAAATCAAGACTTTATTACGTGTAGCGCTTCAGGGAGAACCAATGAAAACACGAGCCACATTGATGCTTCCGCTGAAGATCGATGTAAAAACAAACTCCATTGTTTATCATCGCGAACACTAATTCACCCTCGCGGACGACCTTAAGTCGCGATGTAGCGTACATATTCCGCATCAGCATACCCATTTGAATCCATGTGTTTGTGCCAGTATCGAGGGTGAGACTTAAATCTCTTCTGTATGTTTCTACCCTTAGGCCTTATTTTAACAACTTATGCAAATGTCGGAGGTTCCAGATCTTCTGGCTACGCCACTGTTTGGTAGCATTCATTCTTTCTAAACGTCATCAGTCTGCCCCCTCCTCCGCAAAACAAATCTAATATGCGCAACCTTCGTGTATGCTCCCCCTATTCCAATTACAAAAATTGAATTTGGATATTTTCTAAAAAACTTGGCGAGATATAGAATTTCGTATCCACTATTTCTGTTTACTTGGTACTGGAAGTAATAGAATTGGAAATAATTATTTTGTGTTAAGTATAATTGTGCAGAACAGCCATGGATAAATGTTTTGTGCTGTTATATACAAATAAATGTTTTGTCCAGAAGTGTCCCTTACTGTATAAGTGATATTTCAAAAAGTTTAGGGCAATGTTTGCTCGTGATAAGTCTCAAGTGCAGAGTTTCATGTTGTCAACCATTGATGAAGTCAGTCATTTATTTTCGAAAATTTACAAATATATTGAGACAATAGGAGAGCTGCAATTAGAATTACAAATAATCTTGCAATGCCGTAAGTCTGATCTATGTTGTACGTTCCGTTTCTCTTAAGTCGTGCATAAACCCAGCTTGCGCTGAAATGTAACTGATCAAACTTTAAGGCTTGAAGCTATGCTTATATTTTCCACGGTATGTTATGTAAAATTCTTTCTTTAATTAGAAGCTGAAAGTGAAGTTTAACATACTTGGTGTGAAAGGACAGAATGCAAGTGAACTTCTTAAGCGACACAAAACGTTAAGAACGTGACAATCATTACCTACGTCGTCATTAGTTCTACTACAGCTCGTAAAGTAATGATGTTTGGTTCAAATTTTTCAATGCAATAATTTTTTCGCCAAGAATCATCAAATTTTCGATTCTCAACACGATTGTCCCATTTTTTTTCCCTTGAAGCAAAAATCTACATTCATATTCGATAGAACCCAGCAATCTGAAGTTATATTTCTAGGAGTTACATCTACAGGATAAGTTGTGTAGGAAGCATAGAAGCTGTGTAGTGCAGTGAATGGACGTTGTGAAAGTAAACTATTACGAAGGTTTGCAGGGCGTTGTTCCAAATCTTTCTATTTTAAACCGATATGTCTCCCACATATCCAAGAAAAATCTGTCGTATCCGTTTTCGAATAGCCAAAAATTCAAGATATGTGTGAAAAAGCCTGGTCTTTAATTTACCCACGCTGTATCTTTCATCTGCCGGTAAGGAAGTTTAAAACTGGATGTTACGAGTTTATTCCTTGAGAGATTTAAGTTTACAGTGACTCAGTGGTAGACTCCTCGCTCTTAGTGAAGAATTCCCTGGTTTGATCTCAATGGATTTCCTTGGATATCTTTTATATCGTTCCACATTGCCATTTCACTAATTCTTACATAAACCCTCAGTTTCATTAATTACACATCACTTTAGTATAAAGGTCATAAACCTGGGACTTAAAACTAGAAATTTCATTTAAATGTCTTCTTCCTTTAGCCAGAGGAAAGAGCTTACTTGGGGCACTTCGAAGAGAGGGAAAAGACGACAGCACCTTCTGTGTTCAACTCTTAGTTCCAACATTTTCAAACAGATTACACATATCATTTTCATGGAAAACACAAAGCATGGAAAAGATAATTTTAAAGTTCATCAACATTGAAAGCACTTACAAGTTGAAGATTTGGAGTAATTGACACAATATCGTCCAATCGACGGTGTTTTTGGAAACTTCAAAAGCTAAAACTCCACGAAATATGATGCATATCCAAACAGTGAGTTCTGAAAGTGTTCCGAGATAGCACGTGTGTACAGAGCACGTCCCATGCTTATTCAGGTGTGCACAAAGAGCACGTAATCGTATGATGCATTAAATCCTGTTTTATTTGGTCAATGATGAGATAACTGTATCACGATAAACAATGCTGTGCGTATACTCTCCCTGTGCGAAGTACGCTCATTAATAAGGTTTCTTCACGCTAAGAACTTTGCACTATCAGAGATTTTGTCAATTTTGTGAAATGTATTTACCGGATGCGATGAACTTTAGTATGGCAAAAAGATTATGCATACAATTACAGCATTCCGCACCAGTTTGCACCGTAGGTTCCGACCGTCCATCATTACACATGAATTGGTGGACAGTGCGGAGGATCAATTCTGCAGAGTCAGCGCTTTGCAATATCCGAACTCTCATGGCAGTTTGCACTGATCTGCTGCGCACTGTCCTGCTGTGTGAGATCGTCACTCAGCTACTGTAGTTTTCCAGTTTACAAGCATTCCAGACCAATTGATAACAAAAACGAGAAGCATCTCTAGTGCACTTCGAACTTCATTCTGCGTTACCACCAGAAAGGTGACTAATTCCTCGATTGCATTGCCAACAGAGACGAAATATGGGTGTCAAACATGATCTTGTACCACAGCTCTACCTGTGGTCAGGATTCACCTGTTCGATCTGAAGCGGTATCTTGCCGCATAACGTTTTAACAGCGTAACTGACTTGCAGACGGTTCTGATAACTTCATTCCAGTTTTTGGTAATAAAATTCTTTGACACAGGTATACAAATGTTAGTGCCACGTTACGACAAAGCTTCAACAAAGATGATTCGTATATTGAAAAGTAAATTTTATATAAATTATTCTACAGTAAAAAACACAATTATTTCTTAAATTTATCAGTCATTTTACAATGTAAAGAAACTTACTTTCTAGATGCGCGTCGTGAAAGACTCGATGATTAAAGGATACAGTCGTGTGGTAATTTGTTTGATGTACATTCATGTCTAAAATTATTGTCACATGTCTATAAATAAGTTGTTGTACTAGTTTGATACCTAATTCGCTCGGTATTTCTTATAGTGTTAGTACGTGTATAATCAGCAAAGACATGTATGTGGCAAATTTCATGTCAAAAGAGCACGAAATAAGAACAACAAAACGAAAATAAATCTTTCTTGTTTATTTAGCAACATTTTGTTTTACTCATTCTAATTTTCGTATTTATAATTCTTTAACTATCAAATTTACCACAAATATACTTTTCCCAATTGTCCACATAGTATCGGTATTAAACGTATCCTGCAAAATCATTATCAAATTATATTCTTACAAGAAGACAGTTATAGATATGTGACAATCATTTTGGACATGAGTGTACGTAGACGAAGTGAATGCATCTCTATCTAATTAGTTCTGACCTTTGTATTCAACCCTTAGGAACGATAGGTAAAGACACACTTTCACATGTGTACCCAATTCAATGTGCACGGGCTTGCGCCAAGTAAACTTTGTAGTGGACAAACACCATATGCGTGGGTTTTCTCACGGTTTCCCGTTTCTTCCAACTTCCTTCATTCCACCATTTCCTTCATTTCTCATCATTGCGTCTCCTTTTGCCTAGCCGGCATAACCGTGGGACATAAAACTTAAAGATTTCATTTTTATTTCAGTATCCGCGTGTGTGACTAAGCTGAATCTAATTCCAACCATTTTACGGTTCGAGATTCAATTCAACTAATAAGGATCAGAGGCAAATCCCTATTGCTGTATACGCGCAACTACAGGGTTATTGCCTCATGAAGTGGATCGTATAGGTTAGTGCGTATCTTGAGTCTAGCCGCTGGCGGCTTATCGCTGAATTGAGAAGCGTGCATTAGTATGAGAAAGCTACGAAAATTTAAAATTGACTTTTTTCCTACATCATAATTAGCATTTTAAAAAGCAAAAGCGTAAAGCATGTATTGTACATAAGAGGACGAAATAGATAAAGGAAATATTTTAACTATGAAAATTTTAAAATGTATGTTAATACCAATACTTTATATTTTTCAGCAATTTCGATGTGAATAGCGACAAATCAATTACTACGAATCGTAAGAGGAGAGATGATCAGTCAAGTGTTACTGGGAGTTCTGAAGTAGTACAGGACTGTGAATCGTCTACCAGCGCCAATGAAGAGAATCACTTCCAGTGTGAACACTGTGCAAGAATCTTCACCCGAAGATGTGCTGCTATTATACATATGAAAACTCATTTTACAACAGTATGGCCTAAGCCCAGGGGACCTATTGGTAAGCCACGTAATTCACATACAAAACGTAAATATAGAAGAGTCAATGTATCAACCCTGACTTACTCATGCGATCATTGCAGTGCGAAATTTAAAAACAAAGGTGGTTTTATTTCACATATGAAAATGCACACAAGGGAGAAGGATCTAGGCCCGTATGAGTGTTCACATTGCTCCAAAATATACACTTTGAAATGTAATCTACATAGGCATCTAAAAGAGATTCGTAAAGAAGTAAGGTACTCTTGTGTTCTCTGTGGGAAAGGTTTTTATCAAAGATATACGCTTCGGACACACATAAAGACACACACAAATGAAGTCCACATAGATAAACGCTGCGAAGTATGTGGTGTAAGATTTACTCGAAAATACAATTACGAAGCCCATCTTGCTACTCATTCGGGTAAGCATCCATTCAGATGTGACGAATGTGGAAAAGGCTTTACATTCAAACCAGGTTTGTTAGCGCATATAAAAGCTCACGCAGTGGATAGAACTTTTAGATGTGCTCATTGTGGAGGTATATATCTTTCCAGGTGGGAATTCAGGAAACACATGTTGAAGCATAATCGTGAAGCTGAAAATGTGTGCAAATTATGTGGTCAAGTGTTTCGTGATAGGTCTTTGCTTTCAATGCACGTAAGAATTCATACTATCCCTCGTTCTTTCAAATGTACAATATGCACTTCAGCTTTTCAACGGAAAAATGAATTGGAAAGGCACATGACAAAGCATACTGGTGAGAAGCCCTACCAGTGTTCTATATGTGGTTGTAAATTTAAGCAGATTTCTTCGCGAAGACAACATGAACGAGCTGTGCATGGTGATAGCAAGAAGTATCACTGCGCAGACTGTGGTAAGTCATTTAAATATCGGATGTCAGTTTTGTACCACACGGAAAAACGGGTTTGTAGACAGAAAAAAACGCAAATGTAACCTCTGTTCTTACGCCACTAGGTGGATGAGTCATTTTGAACATCACAAAATATGTTTTTGTGTATAGAGCTGTTCCTGTACAATTAAAGACTCCTGGTATGTTCACTTTTACTTTTACACGTGTACCTTTGACGAAGTTGGATATATTATGTTGTAACATTTCTTGAATGGTAAATATTATACACCTTTCCTTGACATATCAAAGAAGAGAAAAGTTGTTTTTTTGTTTTATACATATTTTTGGATAGAAGTATAGTACTTCTAAAATATATTTCACTATTTAAAATTTCTCAGCTGTATCAAAATTTTACATTGAAATAAATTTTAAAATAAATATATATAAACATTTAAAATAGTTTTTATTGAGAGCATATTTTTAATCATGTGAGTAATTTTGATAATTACGTAAGTAGGTAAAATGTGTTACGGTCAAATATACACTTAAATATAATTGTATTTTAATTAAAGCTCAGTTATTTTCAAGAAATCTACTGCACAAAACTCTTGAAACATCATGCAGTTAAGAGAACATTTAGATGTGCTCACTGTGATGGTAATACGTATAGCTATCATATGTTCGCGCTGCTAAAAGACACGTAAAATCCAATTCACAGAATATTTCATCGGGTGGGGACTGAGGAAACGTATGTTAAAGCATTTATAGAATCTACTTGGATTCTCCTATAAAGGCGTACATACACTACAACACCAGATTCTCAAGCTGTGGTTTGGTCTCACAATACTTTCAAAAATCAGATCCATAATTTCAAAGTACTATCCTTTTTCGAAGTTGACCATCCCGGTCTACTAGCAGATAAGATCGGATGCCACATTGTTGTCTCAGTAACTTCCCTAAAGGCTTCCAGGCATATATGAAAAATGTACTGCAGGCAACCTTTCCCTTGTCGCTGTATCTCGGACAAATTCTTATCGCTTTCTTTAAGGAATTGTCACTAGATTTAATTAAAAACTATCAATTTCGTTACATGCGTAGCCTCTCCTATAGGGGCTTACACAGTCGTTTCAACTCCATCTCAAATCACGTCTATCTAATTCGGTGTCCATTGAAAAACCCTGCACTGCTATCCCCAAGGTTTGGTATAAATTCTAGGACAAAATCAACGGAGAAGGCTAGTTTATTACTCCACAGTGCATACATCATTCTATGTTCACCTACACTTATATCCTAAAAACACTTAAGATGTTCTTTAATATTCATTGCGAATCTGTGTAATTGACGGTACGTCTGCTGTTTCTTTATTGAATGTACAATGAGTATTCAGTGATTACGAAACTATAGTAAAATATCATACTACACCTGACTTCAGAAACTAAGTTCCATGAAAAATTAATGTGAAAAATCAGAACTCGTCGTGCAATGTCCGAGTTTTGGAAGAAAATCCAATTGTAGTGGCAATAAAATGAATATAAGAAACTCAATTAGGTGTATTTCGTATTTTATTTTCAGGAAACTTCACCTAATTCATTGTCAGAGAGTTTTGTTGGTCAGAAGTTGAAAACTTCGTAAAAATTTTCAAAATTTAGTCGTACAAACGGGGAAATACTAGTACAGTCATGATTACTTAATATTCGCGTGAATTTCTGTTGTCTGACGTCACTAATGTGAACATGTGGGTACTAGCTCGTTAAGATATTAAGTTTCTTCTAAAAATTTCTAAAATGTCGAAAAGTGCCAGTTATCGTAAAGAGTTCGAATTTGCGTGATATATATTTTATAAAACCTTAACTAATACTGAAATGAATCTAACAAATATCATTTATTGAAATTTCCATGAAGCTTGTGCGTCATTTGAGAAATAACGTTCTTTTCGAGACCGAGAAAACTATGAAAATATTTTGTTGCGGAGGGAACCCAAAATGTTATTTCTAGATTCCGTTTGGCCTGACATTTACCACACACTATATGGTCACTCAAGTACTTTGTGTTATTTCTTAATTTTAGAAGTTTTAAATTTGCAACAGGAACGGGGGATACGAAATGCTAACGGAGGTATACAAGTTGATTGCATAATGATTACCAGATGTATATTGTGGTTTATTTATTCAATATATAAAGTTACATTTCTCAACTCTAGTTTTATGAATAGTCTGAGAGTAGAAGTACTTCATTTTTAACGGTATATCTAAATTTTTCACAAAATAAAAAATGAACGCTTTCGCAAAATAAAAACGGTTTGGTATAATTATTCAAGGACTTCTTTTCTAAATGAAATGCAGTTCACAAAACGGTAAATTCAAAGATTACCTTCTTCTGACCGTGTAAAATAAGTATTAGTTCTCTTGTTTGGAACGACAAATAAGAATTATTACATAAACATCATATTACTCTTAAAAAGTTTCAAGCTTACCTTTAAGATTTATAAATGCTTCGCATCTTAAATAACTAGCACATGGCCGGCGCGAGGAGGGTCGAGCCGTGCCACCGCCCAGGGCGCCACGTTTAGCGGGCGGCAAAATTTGAAAAAGAAAAGAAACTATTAAAATATAATGCTTCGTAATAGTCCCACATGAAAAAATAAAATTGTGTTCCCTGAGAATGTAATTAAACTTACTTCACTCACATTCAGGAAATGACTCACTCAGGAAATTCAGAGCTTTCTCCCTCATTTTCAATTATCAAACTACTAGCCACAGGTATATCGTTCAAGATTTCCCTTGCAGCAGTGTAGATAAGATTTTCAGCTAGGGCGGATAAGATTGTCAAGTGTCTTTTATATTTTTTTCTATTCAGCAATATTCTAACGTTCCACTCCAAGTATGCAAAAGGTACACTCCCATTTGAGACAGGCCGTTCTAGCCTACCGCATCTAGAGACATTTAGGTTTTAGCAGCGAGTTTTTAACTAATTTACAAATTGTTCATTATCGTATCTTATCAACTATATATATATATATATATATATATATATATATATATATATATATATATATATATATATATATATATATATATACAGGGTGAGTCAAAATAAGTGTTACAAGCCAATATCTCGCGAACTATACATCATATAAGAAAAATATTAAGAGAGAATGTACAATATAGAGGGGCCTAAGAAATGAGTCAAACATTAGGTTTCCCCCGCCCGCCATTTTGGGGGGAGGGGGGTAAACGTGAAATTTTCAAATGGGAACATAGGTCGAGTGATACCTCGTTCGAAAGAGCTTGAAAAATTGAACAATTTTTGTAGGAAACAATTTTTGATATGGGGCACCGTTTTCAAGATGGGCCCCAAAAATGGTCCTGTATCCGATAAAATTTCCAGTACTTATAAATAAGTGTTACAAGCCAATATCTCGCGAACTATACATCATATACGAAAAATATTAAGAGACAATGTACAATACAGAGGGGCCTAAGAAATGAGTCAAACATTAGGTTTCCCTCGCCCCCCATTTTGGGGGGAGGGAGGTAAACGTGAAATTTTCAAATGAGAACATAGGTCGAGTGATACCTCGTTCGAAAGAGCTTGAAAAATTGAACATTTTTTGTAGGAAACAATTTTTGATATGGGGCACCGTTTTCAAGATGGGCCCCAAAAATGGTCCTGTATCCGATAAAATTTCCAGTACTTATAAATAAGTGTTACAAGCCAATATCTCGCGAACTATACATCATATAAAAAAATATTAAGAGACAATGTACAATACAGAGGGGCCTAAGAAATGAGTCAAACATTAGGTTTCCCCCGCCCCCCATTTTGGGGGGAGGGAGGTAAACGTGAAATTTTCAAATGAGAACATAGGTCGAGTGATACATCGTTCGAAAGAGCTTGAAAAATTGAACATTTTTTGTAGGAAACAATTTTTGATATGGGGCACCGTTTTCAAGATGGGCCCCAAAAATGGTCCTGTATCCGATAAAATTTCCAGTACTTATAAATCGGAAACGTATGAGTAGGAAACGATTAAACAAAAAATAAAAAACGGAAACATCATAGGCAATGTGGAATGATGTTGTCGTGGTGTCCGCAGGGCCCTAATAATGGGGCTCCGGGACCAATTTCAAAATTATTAATGGGAATATACCTGTAGGTTGAGTGATACCTTGTTTGATAGATCGTGGAAAGCCAAACAGCTTCGTACGAAATTTGTTTTCATTTTGGGCAAGCCTGTTTCAAAATGGCCGCCAAAAATGGTTTCACATTCAAATAGAAAGTGCAGTGTTCAATTTGAGTATTACACGCCAATATCAACGCAATGAACTACGCATCAAATAAGAAAAGTGTTAAGAGTCAATGTACAATACAGAAAGCCTGAAATTTGTGTTAAAGAAGTTCCCTCGTCCCGCTTTTGTATGGAGGGGTGTACATGGAATTTTCAAATCGCAACATAGGGCGAGTGATACCTCTTTGATAGATCGTGAAATACCAAACAGCTTACTACAAAAGTTGTTTTGATTTCAGACAAGCCTGTCACAACAGCATTACCACAACCTAATATCCTGTAAAGTAGTAGGATAACGTTTAGTAATTCTACGGGTATGTGCGATGTTAAAAATTGTAATTTCAATCACTGTAAAGCAAATAATTTCAACACTTACCATGTTACAAATGATGCTCGATATGTCCTCCATCCTGCTCCACACACCTCCGTAAGCGGCGGCATAGGGATGTTCGTACATCATGTAGCATCTCTGGAGTGATAGATGCACACACACCTTGGATATGCGCCTTCATATCATCAGTAGTTGTTGGTACGTTGGACATTACCCGATCCTTAACATAACCCCAGAGGAAAAAATCAAGTGGGGTTAGGTCAGGAGATCGTGGAGGCCAGTGAATAGGACCTCGACGCCCAATCCATTTATTCGCCGTACGGTGGTCCAATAAGGCTCTGACCTGACGTGCGTTGTGTGCTGGAGCACCATCATGTTGATACCACATTCTTATACGTTCAGCGAAAGGAATATTCTCTAACAACTCCGGGTATAGTACATCACTGATAAATGCGGCATAGGTATCACCAGTAAGACGTCCATCAAAAAAATATGGCCCAATGATATGGTTACCAAGGATGCCACACCATACATTAAGAGACCACCGATGCTGATGAGCAACTTCTCTCTGCCATAGTGGATTTTCCCTAGCCCAATAATGCATATTATGTCGATTTACGTGTCCTGTGTTTGTAAATGTAGCTTCATCGCTAAACAAGATGGTGGATATGAAGTTGTGCTGTCTGTTTTCCATACCTTCCAACCATAGACAAAATTGCAATCTGGCATGAAAATCATTGCCAGATAGTTCCTGATGTAAGATGATATGATACGGATGAAACATGTACTCGTGCAAAATACGCACTACAGATCTTTGGCTAACTCCACTGGCCTGAGCGAGATATCTCGTGGTAACATGTGGGTCTACATGCACTGCTGCCAATATTCCTGTTGCACGTTCTTCATTGGTTGCAGAGTGGTAACGACCCCTACCTCGTCCCCGGACAAGACTACCATGTTGCCGCAAACGTCTCTCCAATCGCAGAAATGCCATGTGAGATGTTTGTTGGCGTTGGGGATAGCGCATTGCATACATTCGTGCCGCGCTACGATAGTTTCTTCTAAATTCCCCAACACCAGCAACATATCTACACAATGATCAAACACCGCCATTGCTCTATTCAAACGCTACCCAAACTAATAATATCAATACGATAGTGTTCGTTTACTTATACGGAAAACTTATCACCAAAGTTTATATCCCGTTCTTTCTACGTCTGCACACTTACACTTACATTTATTACGTTTCCATAGCGATTACATTAATAGTTGACGATCAAAAATAATCTAAAGATATTTCTTTGCAACTTTCTTTTCTTTGTATAAAACGGCTCAAATAATTCGCCTCTGATCCTTTTTTTTTATAAGATGGTACAGATTGTTAATGCAATATACAACGTTATCGTTGTACTATGTTCCGAAGGCCATCGGTTCCATTCCCCAGGCAATGACATTGACGGGCTTTCCTTACTCTAACTGGGCACATGCTGAGATGTTGCCTACAAGTAGGGCCTAATAGGTACCTTCCTATCCCTTTCTCATAGGATTGTAGTGATTGAGGAACGACGTCTTTTTGCGCATACGTATTAGTATTATTCATTGTCTTATTATTTTCATTCATATTATTATTATTATTATTACTAGTTTTATTATTATTTTGCGTATTCTTCTTCTTCTTCTTATTCTTATTATTATTATTATTATTATTATTATTACGTTATAGGTCGATTTTGCCTCCGAAAATTTTACTTGTTATTCACTTACAGTATGATGATGGAACCTCGTGTTCGACATATTTTTAGGCCTGTTTGTATTGTACATGGACTCTTAACACTTTTTATTTGATGCAATAATTCGCGTGATATTGGCTTGTACCACTCAGTTTGAACACTGCACTTTCTATCTGAATGTGGAACCATTTCCGGCGGCCATTTTGTAACAGGCTTGCCCGAAATCAAAACATTTTTTTTTCTAAGCTGTTTGGTTTTCCATAATCTATCAAACAAGGTATCACTCGACCTATATTCAGATTTGAAATTTTAAAATTGTTCCCGGGGCCCCATGATGGGGTCCTGGGGCACCACGACAACACCATTCCACGTTGCCTATGGCGTTTACCTTTTTCATTTTTTGTTTCATGTTTTTCTACTTAGCCGTTTCCGATTTATAAGTACTGGAAATTTTATCTTTTACAGGACCAATTTTGGCGTCTATCTTGAAAACGGTGCCCATTTTCAAAAATTGTTTCCTACAAAAATTGGTCAATTTTTCAAGCTCTTTCGAACGAGGTATCACTCGACCTACAATATGTTCTCATTTGAAAATTTCACGTTCACCCCCCTCCCCCCCCAAAATGGGGGGCGGGGGAAACCTAATGTTTGACTCATTTCTTAGGCCCCTCTGTATTGTACATTGTCTCTTAATATTTTTTCTATATGATGTATAGTTCGCGAGATATTGGCTTGTAACACTTATTTATAAGTACTGGAAATTTTATCGGATACAAGATCATTTTTGGGGCCCATCTTGAAAACGGTGCCCCATATCAAAAATTGTTTCCTTCAAGAATTGTTCAATTTTTCAAGCTCTTTCGAACGAGGTATCACTCGACCTATGTTCTCATTTGAAAATTTCACGTTCACCCCCCTCCCCCCAAAATGGGGGGCGGGGGAAATCTAATGTTTGACTCATTTCTTAGGCCCCTCTGTATTGTACATTGTCTCTTAATATTTTTCTTATATGATGTATAGTTCGCGAGATATTGGCTTGTAACACTTATTTTGACTCACCCTGTATATATATATTTGTTTGTATATTTAAGCAATACAAGTTTGACAGCGTCATGGCCGAACACATTAAAAGAACCATGGGAGGACAAAATAAATGCCACCATTAGTAAGGAAAAGTTGTCCACAAAAATTTTATTCCAATTCTTAGTATGTAAATTGAAAGTAAAATACTTTTTTTGTTGAGAGCTGCCACTTATTATACTATAATGCTAGACTGTACACCAGATATTTCTGATACAGAGCAAAGGATCGTTCGTTTTGTACAAATTACATACAGTAATGGAGAATGGCCTGTAAAAATTTGCGAACACTTTTTTGGTTTCGTACCAGTAAAAAACATCACTGGTCTAGAACTGACAGAAGTAATAATTAAACAGCTAAAAGAAATGAACTTCTATCGAAGACATGAAGGGCCAAAGATGTGACAATAGTTCCTATATCGAAAGCAAAAATAAATTCCCAAGCCTTCTATGTTTCTTTATTAAATTTTGTCGTTAACGATGCTGTCACATCATCTCAGTCCACCATTTCATTTTTTTTGTATAGTTAAAAAAAGTTTATGCCTTTTTTTTCAGTGGCAGTTGAACGTTGGGACATACTAAAGAAACATATTAGCAGCCTCACTTTAAAACCATTCAGCACCACAAGATTGGAGAGCGGAGTTAATGCTCTGACTCCACTTAGATATCAAATAGAGGGGTAAGATACCTTACTTTAAATAAGTAACAACAATAGAATAGATAGAATGACCGCCCATGATGCTCTGTGTATAGCTAACCAGCTGCGTGGCTTTACTTACCTTCGCTCACTCGTAATCTGGTATGACTTTTCACTCCACATAAACATAGTAAACAAAAGTCTCCAAAGCTTTGATTCGCATGTGTTAGATGCAGTCGGGTTTCTTCAAAATATATCTAAGTACTTTGAGAGGAGCAGAAATTATGTAAAGCTCAACTTTACTTAGTTGATGTGATGGAGTTGGCATCAGCATCAGATATGGATGACCCACGGATAGGTAATGCAGTGCAAGCTCGAAGTCGAAAGAAGAAGAGACGATTTCAGTACGAGCCAGAGGATGAAGCTATTGAATATCCACATAACAAAATACAAGATCAGTTTTTATTACGAACTTCTAAACGTGATTGTGTTAGCTTTAAGAAAAAGGTTTGAGCAACTTAAACATTACTGCGAGTATTTCGATTTTCTTTACGATATAAGTAATCTGAAAGATATGCCACCTGAATTTTTGTCTGAAAAGTGCCTGCATTTTAATACGCGAACAATCGAAAGATATTAACCCCAGTGATTTGAAAGACGAACTGAAAAAATTAACCGCTATAATTAAGCCTAAAAGTTCACCAAAAGAGACTAAAATTAATTAAGGAATATGACTTTGCTCCCTATGCCAGTGTTGCAGTTATGATTTTGTTTACCTTATCAGTAGCCGTGGCAAGTTGAGAAAGAAATTTTTCGAAACTTACTCTAAGCTTATTAAAAACTATCCACGTTCTTCCATATCTCAAACACGTTTAAGTGGTCTAGTGATAATATCAATGAAACATTAATTGGCTGAAACATTGGACTACGTGAATGTGATAAAGGAATTTGCTCATACCAAAGCAAGAAAAGTTTTTTTCAATTAAAGTATGTCAAATTTGTGAATTTCTATTGTGTTTTAGTACATAATAAGTCTTTAGCTAATTACTCTTGCCGTAATATTTGATTAACTATATTATCTTTTTGCTCTATGCTATATTGGAAACACCTTTTGATATAAAACAAGCTTAAAAATGAAAACTCTTAGTCGGACTAAAGTATATATTTAAAAAAAAATCTGTATGCCCTGCTGTATAACACGTACAGCGAAATCGATCATACTGAATATTGTGTCATGTATGGAGTCATTTAGTCATTTAAATATTACGTAAGCATTCGAGAGAGGTAGTCAATTTTTTGTTTAATTTTCCTTTTCATACATGTTTTTAAATATAGTATCTTACTTTTCTTAATACCTGAACAAAATAAGATTTGCAGATTAAAGGGGCGGCATTTGGAAGTACCGCCCAGGGCGGCAAAACTGCTAACGCCGGCCCTGCTTTAATATGAATCATGTCGCACACAGAGACAAGTGTCTCTATCGTTCACCACCGGAGCTACGATCCAAAATGGTCTTGGGATCACGGTGGCTCAGTGCGTTCACTTCTGGTGCGTGGGGTCCTTGGTTCGATCCCCGCTCAAGCCAAGTGAACTTTGTGGTGGACAAACACCCTGTGCGTGGGTTTTCTCGGGGCATTCCCGTTTCCTCCCACTTTCTTCATTTCACCATTCATCATCACCGTCTCCTTTAGCATAGCCGGCATAACTGTGGGGTATAAAATATAAAGATTTCATTTTACAAAATGGTCTTGACATGCAAAATAATGTATATGAAATTTTATGTTTATTTATTTATTGAACAAATTCCCAGATACAGAAATCTTTGCCATTTTACACAGCGACATGCTAACAAAAGAAAGAAAAAAAACAAGACAACAATAACAACAATGTAGAAAAAAGAGTAAAAGTAAAACTATTTCGTCAAAAATCGTTTAATTGTTCTTTCAAACACTGGATAGCTGGAAAAAATGTCCACATCAGTTGTTACTTGATTATAACAGTTTGGTATTCTATAAAAAAAAGAGACCTCTGTATAATAGCAAACCTAGGACGGGCAAGATGGAATAATAGGGTATTTCGGGTGATGCGGGAAGGGACACGTAAGGATAGTTCCTGAAGTAATATTTCCGATCTTAAGTTTCCATTAACTATTTTATGTAGATAATTCTGCGTACTTCGGGAGTCTGAGTAATGTTGGGGTATTGCTTCTGAAACTTTTCATAAAATTGTTTCATCGTATTGTTCAACAATCTCTTTGTCTTTTAACTTTATGTCGCGTAAATGTATCCTTTTTCCCAGGAGGCATTCTGTTGTTCTCATGATTCACCAAGAATTCCTGGATAACTTTTTTTCTTCCTAAGAGATAAACCGTCTACCGTATGTTGAATTTCTTGACTAGGAATTCGTGTAGCTCTATTCGACATCTTATTGCTAGGATCCCGAGCCACGGGTTGATAAGACTGGGCTAAAGTTAGACTTGTTACAATTTGTAATTTTTAAGGGAAGAAAAAGCGAGAAAGACGATAACGTACTTTTAATGTTCCATGCTCCTATAACTAATTCTAAGCTTTCTGTTTATTCTTTACTTTTTCTTCCTGCGCTGTAAACTTTTGTCAGTTGACATAGAATTGGTGCTGTCTTTTATACTTAGAAAGTCAACCTCAAACTAAGAGCAGTCGTGCTTTTAGTCTATGATATTCACTTTCCAGCATGGCTTTCAACATATGTTTGGCTTTTCCTTGTAAATTCAATTTTCTTTCTTGCATATTTTGATAAAACAATTCTTCCAACCGTTGAGTCGACATCAGAACATGCTTAATTATGTTGGTACCTGATTTTAACAGTTCTCTTCCTACAGTTGTAGCTCATTACTTCACTACTGGTAACATTGAAAGGAATAAGCCACCAAGGAAACTACCAATTGCATCTCCTGCTTGATAGTGACGTCTACATAGACCTTTCCTATACCAGATAACGCTTGTTTTAAGTAGTATTGCAATACGGATCAGCTATGACGGCTACGACCGAAGTGTAGTTTCGTACACAACTTTCCGAAGGTAAATGGCATACGATCACCTCTGCTATGCCTTATATTGATTTGTATTTGCTCTAGATTCATTTTCCCACCGGAACATAATGGGCACGATTAAATACTTATCATAATACGTTATTTCCAAAGTAGTAGAAAATGGATCGATCTTTACATATTAGGCCAACATAGAACAACTCAGGAGCCCCTGGGAAATCGAGCACCCTGAACCGTTAAACCACGGTCTTTAACGACCTCCATTTTAGGGGTGAATTTGTTCCCTTTTATGAGCACTTTTTAGGGGGTGTATTCGTTCTCTTTTATGAGCATTTTTTAGGGGTGAACTCGTTTTCTTTTATGAGCATATTTTGCAACCCCTATTTGAACATAGCAGATAACATAAGATTACGAACACATAGAAGAGCAGATAACACATAGCAGAACACACAACTATTTAATTACGACCTCCATTTTAGGGGTGTACTCGTTCCCTTTTATAAGCATATTTTCCAACCCCAAATTGAACATAGCAGAAATTACATAAGACTATGAAGACATAGCATAGCAGATAATATATAATATTCGTTTCCACCCCTATTTTACCATAGCAGAGAATAATTAAGACTACGAACATATAGCATAGCAGAGAATACATAAGACTACGTACATAGTAGGGGTGGACTCGTTCCCTTTTATGATCACTTTTCCAATTCCTACTTTAACATAGCAGAGAATACATAATATTCATTCCCTTTTCTGATCTCTTTTTCAACCCCTATTTGAACATAGCAGGTAATACATAAGACTACGTACTTGTTCCACCCCTTATTTTACCATAGCAGAGAATACATGGAGACTACGAACACATAGTAAAGCAGATAATCTTTAAGAGGTGGACTCGTATGATCACTTTTCCACCCCTATTTGAACATAGCAGATAGTATATAAGACTATTTAACATAGCAGGGCTGTACTCGTTTCAACCCCTATTTTACATAGCGGAAATTACGAACAGATAGCACAGCAGATAATACATAAGATTCATCCCTTTTATGAGCATTTTTAGTGGTGTATTCGTTCTCTTTTATGACCACTTTTCCACCCCTTATTTTACCATAGCACAAATTACACTGAGACTATGAACACACAGCAGAGCAGATAATACATAAGACTCGTTCTCTTTTATGAGCTCTTTTTAGGGGTGTATTCGTTCTCTTTTATGATCAATTTTTCAAACTCTATTTGAACATAGCAGAGAATACGAACACACAGCAGAGCAGATACTACACAAGACTACGTAACATAGCAGGGAGGTATTTGAACATAGCAGATAATGAGCACATAACATAGCAAAGACTCGTTCCCTTTTATGAGCATAGTTTCCAACTCTTAGCAAACTACAAACATGGCAGAACCCCTATTTTAACATAGCAGAAATTACACTGAGACTACGAGCATAGAGGAGATTTGTTTCACCCCTATTTAATCATAGCAGTGACTTATTTTCCAAAACCTATTTTAACATAGCAGAAATTACGTAAGACTACGAAACATAGCAGGGGTGCTTTCATTCCCTTTTATGAGCACATCTTAAGGTGGTGTATTCACTCTCTTTTATGAGCATATTTTTCAACCCCTATTTGAACATAGCACATAACACATAATATTACGAACACACAACAGAGCAAATAATACATAAGACTCGTTCTCTTTTATGAGCACTTTTTAGGGGGTGGACTCAATCTCTTTTATGAGCATATTTTCCAACCCCTATCCGAACTTAGCAGAGAATACATAAAACTACACCAACCCTTATTTTAACATAGCTATGACTTATTTTCCAACTCTATTTTAACATAGCAGAAATTACAAAAGATTCATTCCCTTTTATGAGCATTTTTTCAACATAGCAAAGGGGTACGAACTATTTAACATAGCAGGGGTGTATTCGTTCCACCCCTATTTAAACATGTTACATAGCAAAGACTACTAAGATAATAATGAGGGTGTACTCGTTACCTTTTGTGACCCTATTTTGTATTCGTTCAACCCCCTATCTTAACGTAGCACAGATTTCGTCCCCAACCCCTAATTTCACATAGCAGAAATGACACAAACATGTCCCCAAACTACTCACCATCGTGAACAAAGGTCAAACTCGTAAACGGAGCCGCATTTAGTAATAAGTCATCAAAGACCACATGTACCAAAAGTGTTGACCATCGAGATCAAAGGTCAAAATACTTAAAACCTAATAACTCGGAAACGGAGCCACATATTGAGGTGGTGTTTCTACATTTAGTAGTTGGTCATCAACTATTACAAGTTTCAAAAATAATGACCATCGAGGTCAAAGGTCAAATATTTCAACCCGAATAACTCTTAAACGGAGCAACGTATTGAGGTACTGTTTCCAAATCTAGTAATAGGTCATCAACTAACACATGCTAAAGAAGTACTGACCATTGAGGTCAAAGGTCAAAATACTTAAAACCTAATAACTCGAAAATGGAGCCACATATTGAGGTGGTGTTCCCACATTTAGTAATAGATCATCAACTACTACATGCTAAAAAGTACTGACCATCAAGTTCAAAGGTCAAATAACTTGTAAACAGCGTCGGATAAATTTGTGTGACCTATTCAGTTTTGTACCAAGCAGAAAAAAGTAAAGAATGAATAAATTTGAGTGGCTTATTTGCTATTGTACTAACGGGAAAGGAACCAAAGATATAAAATTCTCAACTAGTTAAAATGGCGTATAATCTTGTACGATTTAAAAAAAGAGATAAATTTGAGTGACCTATTCAAAATTGTTCCAACGAGGAATGCCATTTTAACTGTACCACTCAAATAAACGAAGGTAGCGAAAAAGGCCCATTTTAATTAACTCAGAATTTTATATCATTTTGTACCACTAAAATAAACGAATCAATAAATTTATACTAACCAGAAAAAAGCGAAGAAGGACCATTTTAACTAACTTAGACTTTTATACCATTTTGTACTACTCCAATAAACGAAGAAGTATTCAGTTTTGTACCAACTAGAAAAAAAAGACCGAAGGAGGACCATGTTAACTATTTAAATAAACATAGGAATAAATTTGTGCACCGAGGAAAAGCAAAGAAATAGCATTTTAATGCCATTCGAATGAACGAAGGAATATATTTGGATAGAGTATTTAGTTTTGTACCAGCCAGGAAAAAGAAGTAAAGAATGAATAAAATTTGGAAGGTCTATTCTCCTTTGTACCAACTGGAAAAGTGAAGAAGAGCCACTTCAACTATCTTAGAATTTTATATCATTATGTACTGTATAAACACGCAAAAATGACAATTTTAACTAGCTCAGAATTTATGTAACAAAAGAACAAATTTGAATGTTCTATTTTTGTATCTATCAGAAAAAACGGAAGAAGGATCATTTTAACAAGTTCATAATTTCTGTAACGAAAGAATAATTTCGATGTTCTACTTCTTATACCAACGAGAAAAAAATGAACTAGCTGAATATTTTATATCATCTTGTACTATTTAAATATACGAAAGAATAAATTTAAGTGACCTATTCAATTTTGTAGCAATGAGAAATGCCATTTTAAGTAGCTCATAATTTTATACCTGGGATAAATTTGAGAAAAAGAATATTGTACCATTTTGGAGTATTCAAACAAACAAAGGAATAAATTTGAGTCATTTATAATTTGTGTCAACTCTAAAAAGGATCATTTTAACTAATTCAAAATCAATTAAACGAAGTAATGCATTTGAGTGAGCTATTTAATTTTGTAAGAACCAGACAAAAACCGATGCAGGATCATCTTAACTAGCTGAGTGTTTTATACCATTTTATATTATTTTAACAAACAAAGGAATAAATTTATATTAACCAGAAAAATAAAAGAGGACCATTTCAATTAGCTCCGAATTTTATATTTAAAACTAGTCTAAAAAACGAAGGCATAAATATGAGTGAGACCAGAGAAAAAACCGAAGAAGACCCATTTTAACTAAGTGAGAATTTCTGTACCTTTCTGTATTATTTAAACAAACAACGGGATAAATTTGAGTGTCGGTTTTTTGTACTAACCACAAAAATCGAAGAAGGTTCAATTTAGCTAACTCAGAATTTATGTACCTTTGTACTAGCCCAATGAACGAAAGAACAAATTTCGGTGTTCTACTTTTCTATACCAAACAAAGAAGAACCATTTTAACTAGCTGAGTATTTTATATCATTTTGTACTACTCAAATAAACGAAGAAAGTGAAGAAGGATACGAAGAAGGAAGGTGTAAACATTAAGTTTTGTTCGTCATCCATAGTAAGTCTTAGGAGGCCCTTGTACTCGCTTCTCCCCCGAAAATCGATATCGAAAATATTTAGAATATCGATATATCAATGTTGATATAATTGCGAAATCGAATGTTGTTATGTGTCAAAATCGATATCGACATATCGCACAGGCCTATATCCTGAAAATGATGCTTGTAATATTAGGGTGGGCCAAATTTTTTTTTCGCATTTCGATTGGCCGGGTTGCGGAAAAGCTGCCTCACGTTAGTGACAGTCAACACTAAAAATTTGGATTTTCTCGGTCAATCCCTTCCTTTGTGTCATGGAACTTGTATATTTTTCTAGATGTGACTATGCAACCCGCATGACACTATGAAGAAAATTGTGGTGCACAGCTATTTCCGTTTTGAATTTCGATTGGCCGGTTCGCGAAAAAGTTGCCGCGTGTCATTGGTAGTCTACATACGAAATTTGGATTTTTTTTTGGGTAATCCCTTTCTTTGATTCAGGAAACTTGAATCCGTTATTTAGTTGATGTTATGCAACCCGCACAACACTACGAAGAAAATTGTACTGCACAACTATAACCTTTGGTTCTTTTTCACACTGAGCATTCTCAGTCTCAAACAAAATGCAAGAGAAAACTGAAATGCGAAATTGCTTATATGTGCTTAAAAATGTAATCAATTACACGTAAAATTGTATCTTTATGTTTCAATTCATGTTCTACATATATGGCGTGAAAAATATGTTTCCAACCTTATATTGCAGCTTTTTTCAAGTATATCGTGGACAATTCCTTTTAGACCCAAATGTATTATTAAAAAATTTAATCAAGTAATCTGATATAAAGTAAGTTTGATATCGGCAGTGGAATAAGAGAAAACATACTCACGTACAACATTCTACAGGAGATTAGTAAGCGGCGTTGTAATAGTAACAAGAGTAATAATACGTAAAGCAACGTTTTATAAGAAGTCGGAAACATTATAATTTTATACACAGTCCAATAACGATCAGCAATACCATTTGAACATTTGACGAGCCGTTTCAGCAGGTTTGTGTCCGCCAGATGATCTGAAGAAAAAGCCTGGAGAAATTGTCATGCTACGATGGTTGACAGTAGGTTCTCGTATTCTCCAGGTATACGAGTACATTAACACCAAAAATCCCGAAGGAGTACTTCATTGACTTCCACAGTCTTTCCGCAAAGTATATGCGCAAGTATCACTTGAAATAAAGCGAAATTATTCTGCCACCAACGAAATATACCGCTTGCGGCTACTCGCTCGATCCGCATCCTTTCTTTCAGAGGAATAAAGAAAAATCATGTATAGTGTGATTAGTTCCAACGCTTACTTTGCCCATCCGGGAAACATTGTTGGCAATGATCATCGACAGAAGCCCGAACATTGTTCTAGGATGGAGAAGACTAAAGAAAAATATGTCGACAGGGAGAGAAATCAAGTCTACGTGAATTCGATGTTTCGAAACTAAATTTTGATGCAAATAAATATCATGGCATGATCGATTGGTTCTCAATGGACATCACCGAGTCACCATTAACAAGAGAACTTTCTTCGAGGCAGATAGAACAAAATATTCGAATGGCGGCTACAGCTTCTATGGAAATTTGATGTTTCCTTACCATATTCAAGCGATGGAGAGGATGATAAAAGTAGTTACTGAAGCGCAGCGTCAGTGTGTTGAGCCAATCGAATAGCTTTATCAGAGCAACATTAGTCTCAAAAAAGAAAATGCAAAAATTTCACTTCAAGCAGAAATGTAGATAAGCCAAAAAACGAAACGAAATGGGTGGGGTGGAACCCGATTTGTGGCCTCGTGGTGGGTTCTGGGAATTTTCGGACTTTACATGCCGAAACGAGCTAAGGGCTGCAAGGGAAGCTTTATCAAAAATCTTTCATGATCTTCTGTTTTTTTTTAATTCCTCCACTCCCCCTGCTCTTGCCGTTTTCATGCGGACTTACCAGCAGACGCATCTGCCCCTAACTCTGTGATAATCTCTCTCCTTTTTTGTTTATCTCATCTCTCTTTTTGTTTTGTATACCCAAGTGCTAGGGGCTGGAGCTTTTATGACCTGAGTCCTAAAATGCTTATCTCAGGTCTTAGTTTTCTTTTTGTTATGTTGGTATTCTTTACTCTGAAAAAAAAGAAATAAATCTTTAGTACATACATAATAACATAAATGCAAGAACACAATTTACAAACACACAATACTCATAATACTACAATTACAACAAGAGTAACAGAGGTCATCTCACCTGTATGAATTTACTAGGAATTGAATTTAAATTTCTATTTTCGTTTCATTTATTCTATTTTTTATTTATTTTTAGTTCATTACCTGTAGGACTTTTAGGTTTTTCACCTGAAACCTTTTTCTATTATAGTTATTAATAACACTTGGTTTTCAGCTGTATTACTATACCTATAAACTTCCTAATTTTGGCGATCCTTCGCATTTCAGTTTTATCTACTTTCTTACACTCCATATTTCTACTTTAGATAACCATAAAACAGTAAAATACCACAACTACACCATTACATTTCCCTTACTACATTACACTGATAAGCACACAAAACACACACAAAAAACACCAAAAAAAAAAACACCTAAGGGCTTGGTTATTAGACTAAGATTATTCTGGCTACATTTGTGATCTTCCCTAGACATGCAGAAATTTTTTCTTCTTCTTCTTGCCAATTCAAGGGTTATTTGCACTTTGTTTATTTCCAATATTAAGCTACACAGACTGCTGAGCTTTAGTCTTTTTTCTTTATCTCTTATTATTTCCTGTATTCTATTTAGTTCAAAATCGTTTCTTAGATGTGCTCTTATATTGTGGTCATCTTCGAACAAAGTAATGTTCTCACAGTAAAAGGTTATGTGATCGGGTGTTTGGATATTTTCACAATCACATACGCCATTATCTCAAAGTTCTAGTTTATAAAATGTAGTTTTGAATGGTCCATGTCCGGTTAAAAATTGTGTCATGTGTTTATTAAAATAAAGATCTCCAATTTCTAGTCTTTGGTTAATGTTAGGAAAAATATTAAATAATCTTCAGGCTTTGGTGCTATTTGTCCAAGTTTCATGCCATTTCCTCCTTATATAGTTGTCCATTTCCTCCCTCGTGAGAATTCTGTGTTTAAATATTTTTCCACTTTTATTACGTTGCCCTTTTGCAGCCAATATCGACCTACTTGTCTCAGTATTGATAGATATAAGGGTTCTGTGCCAAAAGAACTTGTAGGGCTCCCGCAAGTGTAGTACCATTGCCCCGGTCATTCTTATTAAAATACTTCTTTGAATACTATCTACCTTTGTTCTTATTTTAACATTTTCTAGTAGTCTGTGGCTCCAAGAACTCGAGCCATAAGCAGCGATTGTTACAAATATTGCCTTGTAATATGTTAGGCAATGCCTTGCCGACAGTCTAATTCTCTTTGCCATTATATAAAAATTTTTATTTGCAATTCCGATTATTTTCTCTTTTTGTTTGTTTATATGGACTGCAAAGTTCAGTAACTGATCTAACCATATGTCAAGATATTTAAAAATTTCTACTTTGGAAATGGACTTAATACTAATTTTTATAATAGGATTTCTTTCCAATTTCCCATTAACTCACATGTATTTTGTTTTGTCAGGAGATATATTTAATTTTGTAAATTTACACCAATTCAATATTTTTTTCATAACTAGGTTTGACCTTGCTTCCAATTCCGTTCGGCTTTTTCCATTTATGATTAACGCTATGTCGTCCGCGTAAGCCACTAAGCCAGTTATTTCTTCTAAGTTATTTACGATTTTTAATCCTGGTTGCAACATGATGTCCCAGAGTAGAAGTCCCAGTATAGTTCTTTGTGGACATCCCTTTGTTATCTTTTTTCTTATTTCCATATTAAAAGCTGAATAAATTACTTCTCTGTCTGTGCAGTAACTTTTGACTAACCGTAGAATACCTGCGTCAATCTGCAGGTTCTGCAATTCTTTAAACATGCCAGGCCACCATAAGTTATCAAAAGCGTCAGCAATATCGATAAAAATTACGAGAGTGTACTTTCCTCCTATACCTTTAGCTCTTTCTATTAAATCCAAAGGTCTGTTTATTGTATGTGTCGTTCCCTTACTTTTTCTAAAACCGAACTGTAGTTTACACTTACTTCAAACCCCTGCTTAGCATTTATTCGTTTAGCTATTATTTTTTCTAGCATTTTGCCTAAAATATTCAAGAGGCATATTCGTCTATATGACTTGGGAGAGGTAATCGTACCGGCTTTTTTTCTCTGCAATATCATTAATTTGGCTTTCTTCCAGTTTCTTGGGAATGAACCTAATTCAATACATTTGTTATATAACCGGACCAAATATGGTACCCAACTTTGTCTGCTGTTTTTATAAATTTCGGATTTCAAACCATCTGGTCCTGGCGCTTTGTTACTTTTTAAATCCTTTATAATTGCCTCTATGTCCTCATTATTAGTTTTTATTTCTTCTAGATTTGAGAGTTCACCTGGATTATAGTTGATATAGTTTTCCCTGTCCTTCTTGTATTCGTCATTGTCTGTTGACGGGTTGTCATTGGGAAGTAATGTATGTATTATGTATTCCATTGCTTCTTTCATATCGTTTGTGTGTTTCGTCATGTTTCTTTCATAGTAGACAGCACCAAGGACGGTTGTATTTTATCTGTTGTTATTTTATAAGGCATGCCCCATGGGCCCATGCTTAGTTTTTCCTTGGCAAAATTTGACCATGCCTTATTTTTGTCTATTTTAAGTTTATATTCGTTTTTAATTTCAAGATATTGATTTAATCTTATATCCTTTAAATATGGATCTTGTGCCCTTTGGTACTGTCGTCTCTTCGCTCCTAATTTCCATTTTAACACTTGTAGACCTAAATTCCAAAAATAAGTTGTACCATTTGACCTGTTTTTACTCCTTTATTGATTTTTTAACTGCTTTCAACGTTGAATTATTTTGTCACTTAGTTCATTTTCATTAACACAGTTTAACTCTGGTAAACGAATTTCTTTATTTAACCTTTCCCAATCGATCCATTTTATCTTATAAGGTATACCATTCCCATCATATCTTCCAATGCTGTTGTCCGGTTTAACTATATCAAATCTAATTATTTGGTGGTCACTCGTAGTTTCACTGTCTAATACCTTCCAGTTAACGATGGCCTCTATAAAGTTTGTAGGAGCAAGTGTTACATCAATATTCGTCTCGTTTCCATTCCTGTTTCTGTATGTCGGTGGATTATTAGGCCGATTTATTATAATTAAATTTAGTTCGTTTATCATGTTTTCCAACTTTTCTCCTCTTTCATCCAACACGTTGGAATTCCAAGAAGTTGATTTAGCATTTGCATCTGCACATATTAACAGTCTTTTTTCTGAGTATGTATTACAAATTGACATTATGTTTTCTATATATGGTTCTATGGGATGTGAATACTGAAAGTAAGAATTTATCAGTAAAAAATATATTAACCTCCTCGGTCCCTGCGTCGCCTCCAGGCGACATGAAATTTAGTAGTCCTTCAGTCCCAGGAATAATAAAAAAAAAAGAAGCCTTTAGTCCCAGCGTCTCCTCACGACGACATGAAACACTACATTTTCCAACAATTAGTTTATAAATTTGTAACGAAACTTATTGTTGTTGGCTGTTTCTATTTTTAGATCATGGTTGGAATTATTTAGAAAAAAAGATTTGGCAACGTCGCATTTGTTTTTACCTCAGAAAACATAGTGAGAAGTTGACTCCTGGTGAAGACAGAAGTTTTGCCTCAAGCAGACATGGGTAAGCTATTATTTCGAGATTTAATTAATTCTGCAATTGCATGATTTTCTCACGACATTGTAGTTAAATGTTCATAGTATATTTACAAAGAATCAAAAGATCAAAAATATTACTAAAGGTATCCAGAATCATGTTGCAAGTTTTCGTGTCTTCTATAGGCGACATTGGGACCCAAGCTTGAAACACGGAAATGAAGAGGACATTATACTTTCAATTCTTGCACTTGCATTTAGGGAACTTCAGGCAACAATAAATTCATTTTTCTTATTTATTTTATCTACATTCACTACTAATAATGTTCGGAACATTGTTTTGGAGTTTACGACTTCAATCATGAACTAGTATTATTCCGATTTTCTTTATGAACTCTTAAATTCACCATCTATTTAATTTTGGAATTTTGAACTTTTATTAAAGGTCTCTAATATTTTAAAATATGGGTTGGGATAGTGGATAGGAAATATAGGTCTATCTGAAGAAATCAAGCCTTGCCTTGTTGAAGGTATGATCCCAGTATTTAAATGGTGTGACAGAATTTAAACAGAAAAACTCTCGATCGGGATGGCCGAAACGAAACTCGAACCTGAGTCCTCGCATTATTCGCCATTTAGGGCCCAATCTGTAAAGTTAGTTTGTGATCACTCTCTCTATATATCTCTGTAATCATTATTGTTTTGTTTTTAAATTTGATAAACTGCCTTTACATCTCTACATGGTATTAATTACTTTTTATTTCTTTCCAGATTCTATAAAATTCATTGACTGGGTAATGGATGAGCTTGATGGTGATGTATCAGACTATGATCTTACTGATGATGAATATAATGATCCAACTTACGTCCAGCCACATAGTGAAATAGAGAGTAGAAGTGCTTCTGAAGAAGAAGATGGCAAAGATCAAGATGGAAGTGAAAGTGAAACATATTTCAGTGTTCCTGATTCAAAACGGAGAAATTTTTGGAAGAGAACTGAGGACTTCAATCCACTGCCACCAGCACCCGAACATATTGAAGATGAACAAAACCCGGTAAATATTTCTCCTTATGACTATTTCAGTAAGTACATACCTGAGCAAATTTTTATTGATATGTGCACCTACACTAACCAGCGATATTTGAGTGATACAGGTAAGGAACTAAAATGCACGGTTGAAGAAATGAAAACATTTATTGGCGTAACCATTATCATGTCTTATCTAAAACATCCCAGAATAAAAATGTATTGGTCTGGAAAATCTAGAGTAGAAGCTGTAGCTAGTAAAATTACAAAAAACCGATATTTTCAGTTGAGGCGTAATTTGAAAATCAGAGACGATTCTTCAGTGTTACAGGAGGAAAAATGTGCAAATAAGTTTTGGAAGGTTCAACCTATAATTCAATCAGTGCAAACAGGTTGTAGGTTAAATCCAAGATCAAGAGACATATCAATAGATGAACAAATGATACAATTTTGGGGGCATGTATCTACTCGCCAATATGTGAAAGGTAAACCAAATCCTTGTGGTATAAAAAACTTTGTTGCAACAGCACCAGATGGCCTTCCTTTGGACTTTTTCTTATACCAGGGCAAAGGTGACAAAATTCTTGATGATGACAAATTCAGTTATTTAGATATCGGTGGAAAATCGGTAATCAAGCTCTGTGAAACTCTACCTAAAGGTGTCACCATTTACATGGACCGTTTTTTTTCTTCAGTTCCACTTCTTGACGTGTTGCACTCCCATGCGGAATGCCAAGGTACAGGCACCATTCAGAAAGGAAGAATACCGACCAATTGTTCTTTGAAACCAGATCAAGTTATGAAGAAAAATAGAGGGTCGATCGACCAAGTTGTGAGAAATGATGGTCAAATTGCTGTCGTAAAATGGTACGATAATAGACCAGTGACTCTCGTATCATCAAAAGAGGCTTCAAATCCAATCGATATGTGTAAACGATGGTCAAAGAAAGAGAAACGATATGAAGAAATTCAGCGACCTGCAGTTATGAAATCATATAACAGAAGTATGGGAGGTGTGGATCTTCTTGATAGAATAATTGGCATGTACAGAATATCTGCACGTACTAAAAAATGGACGATTCGAGTATTGATGCACTTTCTTGATTTCTCCATCGCAGCTTCCTGGATTGAATATAGGCGAGACCAAATAGCATTACAAACTCCGATGAAAGATATTTTAGATTACCTAGATTTCAGGCAGAAGATAGAAGAATGGCTTATTCAAGATGATGGA
Organism: Thermobia domestica; assembly: GCF_964235325.1. Taxonomy (NCBI): domain Eukaryota; kingdom Metazoa; phylum Arthropoda; class Insecta; order Zygentoma; family Lepismatidae; genus Thermobia; species Thermobia domestica. The sequence goes on along the minus strand of NC_137460.1, from coordinate 298,451,378 downwards.
CAGGAAGATACTACTGATCCCGAATACGTTCCTCCTCATTCAGAATCAAGACATCCACGAGCCATCGTACCGCATCCATCTGACGAGGTAGGAAGGAAAAGCGTTCTCCATCTTCCTGAATTTCCTCCTTTAGTTAAAAAGAACCGATGTCGCTTACCAGGTTGCTCTTCAAACTCAGCTAGAATAAGATGCTCTACGTGTAAAGTATTTCTTTGTTTGCAGGAATCAAGAAATTGTTTCCAACTCTATCATCTCCTCTAAACAAGGGTAAAAAATTGTGGGTTTACTTAGTGCACTAAACACAGACTGCAAAATTCTAGCACATATGGTGCATAACATATACTGTAACATGTTTATACTAAAAGCAAATTGTTTTTAACACCAATAAAATGTTGTACAAGGAAACAGCATTAGTTCTATGTGAAAAATCGAAAAATACTTTAGTGTTGATTTTAAGTGTACTTTCGTACTTTAGAGTCCCAATGTCTCCTCCAGGATACATTAAGTTCTCCGCAAACCACGTGACCTAAAAAGTAAAAAGATCCATTTTCTTACTAAGACAAATGTAGTTATGTAAATTTTAATGGAGGAAGTAGCTTTTTCAAAACTTTTTTTTCCTTGGGACTGAAGGACTTCAAAATCTCATGTCGCCTCGAGAAGACATTGGGACTAAATGAGTTAATTTTTTTTAAAATTCCTGGGACCGAAGAGGTTAAACCAAATTTTATTTGTATACAGTTTGTCCATTTATTTGAAAAATGTACAATATTTAAATTCTGTAGTTCATTGTTTAAAACTATTATTGAGGCAAGTGCTTGTCTATCTTCTCTTATTATTCTATAATTAAAATTTGGAGTTTCAAACTCGTGATTTTTAAAATAGGGTTCTTGTAGACATAAGATATCAATTTTCCATTTTTACTTGTTTGAATAATTTCTTCCATAACGACTTCTGACCGCATAGTATTTAGTTGTAAAATTCTCAGGTTATTATCCATAAAATTTAAGTGTGGTAGGTTTTAACCCAGCAATTGGGCCAGTCATTTTTGCGATTGTATATAATGCGGCTGTAAAGTCGTACAAAATGTATATAAACTCTGTTCAAGTCTAAATTTAAATTCCTTCTTGCATAAGCTATGTCTACAAACTCTAGAAGTTGTCTTCGATTTGTAGGCAAGTTATTCAGACTTAATTCCATTTCATCCTCGTCTTGTGAGAAAGAAAAGACTATCTGATTTCCATTTTCCTTCAGATTGCGAATTATATGCCACAAGTCTAGTCTTAACGGTGCAGACTGCTCTAATCTGGAGAGCTTTAATGTTAACTCAAAGTTATCATGTATACTTGTAGAATTAGTGTTATTTGTTCCGCTAATCCTCTCTTCTCCATCTTGATTTGAAAACTGTCTACAGCTGCAACTGTTTTGAGCATCTCCCATCTTCATGATTGTTTTCTGGGCTTCTCGTTCTTCGTGTTTAGCGTTTCCAGAATCCAACGTAGTATTACGACTGACTTTATTCTCGTTTTTTCCTTTTAATTTCTCTTTAAAATTCCCAAAATTCCGGGATGTTTATTTTCTGTGATGTCAGAGAGTTCCTTCCTTTGACCTCCCTGGAGGTCGCTAAGATTTATATTCTCATCCTGCTTTGTACCTTCCGCTTCAGCAGCTTCTAGTGATTTATTATTCTCATTTTCCACGATTCTTACCTTGTTTATTTGTTGTTCCATGTTCTCATATGCACCCTCTTTGAGATCTTCTATACTTTATTTGTGTGGCGACATCTTTACTCTTCTGCATTGTTATCTTATGATTCTCCAACAATTCACTGGTCTCTTCTCGTAATGTAATATCTGGTTTTCTTAGTTTATAATCAAACTTTCTCAGCTGCCAATCCACTTGAACATATATATGAGTATTTTCTGTTATCATTTTAAAAATGACTTTTTGACTCTCAAAACAATAATAATCTTGAAAAACAGACAGTATCTCCCTAGGCTGTTTTCTCCATAGACCCATACCTATTGAAGGAATTATTATTTGCTTATATGTTAAGCACCCGTTGTTTCTCTCGAAGAAATTCAAAATTGTTAATAAATCCCCTAAAAATGTTTCTTTACATGAAACAACGTGTATGAAACTACATCCATATATGTTTGTGCTATATAACGCCTTTATTATTTTTCCCTTTCCATCGAGTATTTCGAGATCTTTGAATTTTGTAATGTCAAATTTTTCTTCAGAATTGGCTACAATTCTTGCACAACCTGCCGGGAAGATCTTTAAATTTGGATTTATAAGGTGTAAAATGCATATTCCTTCAATTTTTACATCGATAGTTCCTGGTTCCACAATCAGGGGTTTTGGAATATTTTTTCCCACTGGTATATTGCTCATAGCCCAATTCAGAAACTTTTCTTCACTTTTCTTTAAATTTTAATCTCTCGTTCTTAAAGAGTCCCTTTGCATTTTTGAAATATTGTTTCCTTCTAATTTGTTTTTCCTACTTGACTTGCTGATATTGTCGCTTATCTCCGCTTGTTTTGTATGCTGTTCTGTCATATTATTCTCAGCTTCCGCAGCCATAATCATACTTGGCTACCTCCCTTTCGTAGAAATACGTCAAACAGTCTTTCTCAACCTTTGCGTTGCATTTCTTCTCCCTGATTTGACAGGGGACACATACTTTTGTTCTTTCCAGATTCTTGCACGCGTTTTTCTTCTCCAGAATGGGCACATCTGACTTCCTGTGCACGACAATATCGTGCTATGTGTCCAGAATCCTTACACTTGCTGCATTTTGCTACGCTTAAGAATTCCTTTACCGAAAGCGACTCATACATAATGAAAATTCGCTTGTTGTGTACTAACTTCCTGTAAATATTGAACAGGGCCTCGAGAACTAGGTAGCATCTAGCCGCATTTTTGGGGCCAGTTCGAAACTTAGCCTTCATCTCTTTCCTTGCTTGCTCTTTCTCATTCTCTTCCAGGTTTTGTTCAATGAGCGTCTCAATTAGGAAGTCATCGGAATACGTTTATGGTATATTATAAACTATAAACTGAGGATTTCTTTCCTTTCTTTGTTCCATTTTGAACTCTTCCAGTAGTTCTTTGTTTTTCTGTAGCTTTTCTAGGTCTTCCTTTGCGGCAGTCTCGACAATAAGTGTGTTTCCTGCTGCTCTAGTTGCCATTATTTTAACTTTCTCTTTTGCAGGACTGAATGTTGTAGCCAGCTTCTTCTGAATTTCCTTAGCATCCATCTCTTTTTTGGCTCCTTCGAGAAAGGTTGCCGGGCGTTGTTTCTTAACGGCTTCCTTTATTGTCTTTGTTCGTAATGTATCTTCATTTTTGGTAGCTTCGGCATATGTCAAAGCTGGAAATTGGCCATGGTTTGATTGTATAAAATTCTGCTTATTCTTCAGTTCATGATTTTCTTCTTTGAGTTTGTCATTTCCCTCTTTTAATTCTTTTACCTGTTCCTTTAAACATGTAACGATACCCTCCAGTTTCGATTGGTATGCTAGCCATTCCGCATATTTCTTCTTCAACGTTTCTATTTTATACCTGCCTACTTTACTTGATTCGAGCGTATTGTCTATGAACTTTAATGATTGTTCGTATATTTTCCAATTTTCTTCCTCTTCTTCATCTGTGTCTATGTCAGTCGTACTTAGAGTGGGTTGTGCTAAATCATTTTGCCTCTTTGGTGATCTGATCCCTGACTGAGAGAGTTGGGCATCCAACATCTCTTCATAACTCCCAAAACGTCCCCTAGCTGTGGTGCTTGGGGTCCCGGGTTCGATCCCAGCCCCCGCCAAGTGAATTTTGTGGTGAACAAACACCGTCTGCGTGGATTTTCTCGGGGTTCTCACGTTTCCTCCCACTTTCTTCATTCCACCATTTCATTCATTTTTCATTATCACCGTCTCCTTTAGCCTAACCGGCATAACCGTGGGACGTAAAACTCAAAGATTTCATTTCACTTTCCCCTAGCTGTTCTTTCATCCCTGAGACGCGATTTATCTCTGTCCTTGTCCATCTTCGGAAGAACTCAGCCCCTTAATTTTACGGATAACCCTCTCCACTCAAGTGTAATGCGGGTTATCTATAACCTGCTTACACAACGCAAAGTAAAAATATTATAATAAACAGTTTATACTAGTTCTCATTAAACGCCTTAAATACTATTCAACCCACCTTACCCATGAATCATGCGGATTGCCCAACAACCAGTCATTTCTATCATAAGAACTATATCTTTCTATTAGAGATTTAACTTGCATGAAATATGGAGCAATTACGCCTCAAATCTTATGCAACTACCCTTGCACAACGATCAAGGGGTTGTCTAGTTATGAGTCAAAGTAGAAACTGAATAAATACACTATTAAGCAGTCAATCGTAACATAAACTCATTGTTCAGCATTCTTAAGAGTCAGTAAACGCACTCGCTTCCAGTTAATCGTTAAAATGTGCAATTCGTGTTACTGAAAGACGCGACTTTAAAACATAAATTTAAAAATTTATAGTGTCTTTATGTCCCGGTAAAATTACATAAAATTCACATACCTTATGTTCTAGGACCCGCTCTTTCATTCGGTGCTGTCGCCAAACCTCTATCTTGAATGGTTACAAAGTTGTGATATCCCACCTTTTGGGCAGGGGTACCACCTACACACTTCACCTTGACACTTTTAGCGTCCCGCACGTCAAATAGGAGTGTTCTATGACACGTTTCTCTAAGCACTACCGATAGCATACGACGGAGCGAAGAACCCACGTCTATACTCTTTCAAGTCCAATACTCAAGTCTGTATATTCCTTCTGTATATTCGTAACGAATTTTGAAAACATCAATACAATTTCTTCGTCTCATTGATTACAATTTTTAACTACACAGGAACAATTTCCCATATCACTTTTCTCATGTGCTTTATTTGCAGCTTCAGAATGTTTCAGTGTGAAAAAGAAACAAAGGTTACAGTTGCAGTGCAATTTTCTGTGTAATGTAGAGTGGGTTGCATAACTGCAATTATAAAAATATTCAAGTCCCATGAAAAAAGGAAGGGGTTGCCCAAAAAACCCAAATTTCCTGTGTAGACTACCAATGAAACAAGGCAACTTTTCCGCAACCAGACCAATTGGAATTCAAAACAAAAATAGTTGTGTACCACAATTTTCTTGCTAGAGTTGTGCGGGATGCATAGTCACACCTAGAAAAATATTCAAGTCCCATGAGGCAAAGGAAGGGCTTGACCAAAAAATTCAACTATTCAGTGTTGACTACCACTAACATGAGGTAATTTTTCCGCAACCCGGCCAATCGAAATTCGAAAAAACAATCGGTACACCCTATTGTAATGTACTGCAATCAATAATCGATATATATATATATATATATATATATATATATATATATATATATATATATATGGTCCTTCATTCTGTAACCATGATTGAGGGGGAGGGTGGTGAACCCGAACCAACATTTTAAGCCAAAAAATTGTTAAAATAAAAGTTGTTATAATTCCCCCTTTGTAGAAAACTATTATTATTTATCTTTTAATTCTGTTTTCGATTGCCATCAGAAATCACCGACAGTACACATACTTTACATAGTATAGGAATATACTCTATAATTTTTCACAACTAAGCCAATCGGAAAATAAAATTCTTGTGATATTAAAGTGGAATGTACTACAAAATAATCATAATTCATTGTCCTTATTTCTGTCAGTAATTTTGACGCTGACTCAGAACCACAAGAATAATAGAACTAGAAATGAGAGATTTTAATTCTTTCTTCTCTCACACTAAAAGACGTCTGCATTTTGCTATTATTGTTATTTTTTATTATATAATTCCCCAATTCCGGGCTAATTCTGGGTACCGGAGTTCCAAGTTAATCGATACCGGAAAGTGTAAACATGGTCGGCTCTCAAATCTTGACAGTTTGTTAAAAGAGATTTCACAATTCATGTTGATATTTCTTGGTTACAAAAGCACTTCTGATTGACTATATTCATGGTGAAGTACTGAACTTATACACTTCGCACAAAAAAGCAATAGCTAACACCTTGCAGATAGGCCAACCATTATGTACCTTCTTATCCCGCAATCGTGCCTGGTAGAGAAACAACCTCCTTTCCTCTTTCCCATATTAAAATCAGCAACAACAAGAGCACAATTCTAATTTCAAAATATACATGTGTTATTGTCAATAAAGTGAAAGAATGAAAATGAGACGAAACGAGATTCATAAGTTGATGCATAGAGAAACTTAAACGTATCACAATCAAAAATTAAAAACCAATAGATATCTGTTAGAGGTACGGAAGTGGGACACAGAGAGAAAGAGAGATAGAAGAAGAAAAGGAAAATGGAGCACAGATAAAAAATATTGGATTTAAACGTAATAAGAAAGAACCTAACATGATAATGTCCCGTTTGCAGAAATCCAACAGTAATATATAAAAAATGTTTTAATTTTTTTGTCAGAACCATTCGAACAAATACGTAGAGGATGCTTAAAAATCATTAAGTCACTTTCTAAATGTATATCAAACTTCATGGTGAAATTAAATGCTCACTTTTCAATGAAACTTTTTGAGTTCCGAGACACATCTATGATCATGCCAAAAGTTTAACACTCACCGTATCTTTCCGCGTGGTTCGGTTGCAAATTCGGTAATATTCATTAAAGGTACTGATCTGAATTACATTTTCATAAACTTAGTAGATAGCGCAGGTCATACCTTCCATTCCAGAATGCTGATGCAAACTGAGCAAAAAAAAGAAAGGGAGAAGATAGAAAATAGAAAGAAAAATTGAATGATTCCTATTTTACTGCTACTTTTTTTTTAATCAGAAAGAGCCTACATTAAAAGTCCGAATTGTATCACAATGAACTTAAAAATGTTTTTAAAAATCGTATGTTTGTTCCTTATAGACGTAGCAAATCTTGCCTATTTCGCATTTCATACGTGGATAAAACAAATTGAAGAATTATAGGATGGAAACGAATTTTGTGTCAAATTAATATAAATAAAATCTCTCTGGAAATAATCCTAAAGGAGGCCATTTTCTAGTCATTGCGGAGCATTCGTCTGTTCCGAACATCGACTCCCGATTCCATCTATTGCGGACATAATGTTGTAATTCGCAATGATAGAGTGAACACGCTAGAACTGAAACGGGTCATCGCAGTGACACGGTCATTCGATTGAGACTCGGTAAATCACAGAAAAAAAGAGACTTTACTTATATCCTTGAGCTAGAATGTGTGTTTGTGTGAGAGAGAGAGAGAAAGATGCAAGACATGATAAGGAAACGTGAAGAAAGATGGATAGAGAGAGAGAGAGTGAGACGAATATAAATATGAAAACTACTTATCATTACTCTGTATGATAAAGACTGCACACACTGTTTATTCGGATTCTCGCCTTGTAATTTCTCCAACCAACGTTGCTAGAGAGTGTTTTATGAAAAAAATATACCCCATGGGGATTCGAACCAAGATTCTCCGTTTGCAAGTCTAAGACGGTACCAATGCACCAACGGTTACTCTACTCGAAACATATTTAAGGAAAGGTATACTGTTTCTTTTTAAGAACACTAATATGAAAAGTGGATACTACAGTCCAATTAAGTGTTTCGAATTGTCCTAGTAGCCCCATAGTTATTATTTGCCCTTTCCCAACCAACGTTTCCGAATAAACAATGTGTGCAGTCTTCATCATACAAAGCAATGATAAATAGTTTTTATATTTATATTCGTCTCTCTTTGTCTCTATTCATCTTTCTTGACGTTTAGCTGACGGGCTAAAATAGTTTCCATAGTAAGAGTTCCCAAGTCGGATAATCTTTGCTTAGTCTTCGATGACCGAAAGACATTCTTTACTCTTGGAAGTGCAGTAAACGATCTTTCAGCCTCGGCCACAGACACTAGTGGAGTACAAAAAATACGAAGAGTGATAATAACGTTCGGAAAGGTGTTGACTGCTTTTTGGTTGAGAATTGTGTTGAAAAACTGAAATGATGTCAGAGCAGCACTAAAAGTTACCAGAGTGAATCGCTTGTAGGTGAACCATTTTATTAATGATATCATCTGATACATCATCGCTGTATAGTTATGCTTTCTTACTTTTCTCTCAAGTTCATTGCTTAACGTTGGATACTTTCGCATGAAATCGAATTTCGTGTTTAAATTATGTCTTGCGTTGTAGCGACATTGAAGGTTGACTGTAATACAATCCAGAATTTAAAAAAAAATGACTATGAAAATTTCTTCCTGATTCTTTCTTTCTTCAACAGTTCCGTCTGCTAAGCGTTTCTTGGCTATGCGCTTTTCTGGAAAATCTTAAGTCGTTTCTAGATTTCTGCTCACAAGTTTACATTCTTGTAAGATGTTTTCCCATTTACTGTGTAGTAGTATTAGATCTATTGTGATGTTAGCAACCTCGACATCCATAGTAATCTCTTGTTTGCAATACAACGTTCCTGTAGTCGATGTATGCCAGCATTATAAACCATATTGATAACAAACGTGTTTAGGTAACTTTTAATCCCATTTATGTCATATAATTTCACCACTCAGTTTGAACTCTTTCACATCCCTGATGCATTCTTTTAACCCCGGAAGATTAATCGCAAATGGCTTCTCGCGTACCACGCTTGCAGACCAACGTGTATTTGGCATGCTTTGAGGAGAGCATCCATCAGCTTTCTTAATAAAATCCATTCTCTGAGGACTAGAACTAAATATATTATACAACTTTTTAAGTATACGAAAAAAGTCAATAGTTTCAGGACAACTTTCAGTTGCCTCAACACTACAAACATTTAAGATATCACCCTACAAGGAAAGAATAAGGCTAGAGGATTTTTCTTGAATATTTGACTTTGCGCACCCTTGTACCCTCTACTTATATTACTTCCATTGTCATAGCCTTGATCTCTGCAGTCACTAAGCGGAATGTTATTATTTTCTAGGCTAACGCAAATAAAATCTGCTATTGCATCTCGTTTTCTGGCGACAATTCTCAAAGGCTAGGAAATGTCCTTGAATTTTATATTTCTGTTTCTGTTATTCATCAATCACCAAACTCGGAAACTGTAAAATGAAAACTATCAGTTCAACGTGTGTGAAATCAGAGGTTGCATCAACAATAATAGAGTAGTACTTGGAAGGTTGACTCCTTTCAAAACTGTTTGAAGTACATGATCTGCACAACACTGAATGAATTCATTCTGTATCTCTGCCGACAAATAATGTAGACGACGGTGGTCCATTTGTGAGGCTTTTAGATTCATCAAATGTTCTTGTAGCATTGAGTCATAGTAGCTTATTAATTCCAAAATGCTCTAAAATTTACTATTTTTAAAAACACAGTAGTACTGGGGTCACCCTATCTCACTTTGGACTTTGACCCCGACATTTGTGACGTCATAGGTCAAAGACCTAGGGGTACTTAAGACCACCCCCTCTAGATTTTGGCAGGGGTACCTCGACCCACCCCTAGATTTTGGCAGGAGGACCTAGGATCATCACCCTTAAATTTTGAAAATTGCCAAATCTAAATTTTAATTATTTTAATTATTTTAATTTTTGCATCTCATTCCAGTTTTCTAATATAAATTTAGTAAACTGTTCGGTTCTTCAAGCCACAGAGATTGTTTTTGTTCATGAAACAAAATATATGGAATATCCAATTAACTTGAAAACTCTCTATGGAATCATGATGATTAATGTGTGTGTACGGAGAAATAAATAGTGTTTATAAGGACTATGACCTGCCGAAAGAAGTACTATTGAAAATTATGATAATGGCCGTCTACACAAACAGTAGAGTGGTGGCACTTGGGGGAGTTTTTGAGCTACTGTGCATTCGCAAACTGTTCCAGTTCCCGTTCGATTCATGTTCCGACTCATTTTCCAGTACTTGTTTCGGTTCCTCCAGAGCAGACTATGCAGACTATGAACACCACCGGACCACACATGCGCAGAAACATTACAGTTTGAATTATACAAGACTATGAACATAGTAGAACGACCATGACACTGCCGGTAGTAATTTTTCAACCATTATAATATCGGGGTGTACGCGTTCTCTTTTACGAGCACTTTTTTGATGTAGAAAAGGATTATGGCAACATAGAAGAGCAGAGATTAAAAAACAACAGCATTTAACAATATAGTATAAGTCTGGTTATTCACACACACACACACACACACACACACATACACACACACTTGGTTGCTCATGCGCAGTAAAATTAAATTTTCAATTTAGTAGAAATTACACGCATGGGCAGAAAAATTACAGTTCCTACTCCCACTTCCGTTCCCGATTAAACACACCACCACCAGCAGCAGACAATAACATAGAAGATTATGACCACAGACTACAAAAGTTACAACATAAGACTATGAACACACATTCCAACTCCTATTGAACATAGAAATTACATGCTATTTAGAAAGACTGGTGTTTCTATAGCCTTTTACGTACAATGTTTTCATTCCCTAAAACACATACAATTTTGGAGTGAACATAGTAGAGCAGTGGTTCGCTCCCCTCTTGCATACGGTCTCCTTTAGCTTAGCTGGCATAACATTCCAGCTCTCTCTGTCCCTGCAGACACACACATACACACACTATTTCTAAAAAACACTTAGTGGCGCATGCGAAAACTGTTCCGATTCCTGTTCCAGTTCCGGTTCCTGTGCAGGTTCCTGTTCCGAATACACAACAGAAAAGAAGATGCAGCCGACTACAATCATAGCAGACGTTTTAAGATTACACAATAAAGGCTACGCAACACATATTCCAACTCCCAGTCTAGAAAAGCTATAACCACTGGCAGAAATGAAGAAGGTGCGGCATTTCTTCATTTTTCCTAAATAACATACAAAGTCTGCCCCCTTTTACTCGTACACACTTTTACGACGAAAATAGTGAACCAGAGATTAAAACATACATACACACAAACACACGGTTTATGGAGCACTTGGTAGCGTATGCCCAATAAAATTACAGTTCCAGTTTGTTAGAAATAATACGCTGCGCAGAAACATTACAATTCCGGTTGCTTTTGTTGTTGTTGGTTTTTCAATTCCGACTCCGGTCCCGACCCTGTTCTAATTACACACAACATGCAGACTACGAACATAGCAGAACGGGCGTGTTTTTGTGACTTCTTACAACCATGTTTTTTAACCGTTATGAAGGACTATGACCCTAAAATCATACAAAGTCTACCATTTTTACTCGTTCACTCTTTCACGACGAAAATAGTGAAGCCGAGATTAAAACACACACTCACATACCCCATGAGCAATTGTTCGCCGCACACCGTCTACTATGGCTGTATATAAGAGGATTTCGAGTAGGAACGAGGCAGGACATCAAATCGGTTGAGTAACTGCAACTACTGGCGGACTGATAACGGTTTTTTTGGGGTACCCGCGAACGCGATACTGCGACGGATGTAGCCTTCGAACCATACGCTGATCGTGGCGGTTGTCTTTGCTTCCGGTCGTGTGGCGGGAACGGATCGGCCTTGCATTACCCACAATTCTTCACTAATCGCGTGCTGAACTTCATTTTTCTAGTTTCCATATGAACAGAAAAGAACTAGGTAACGTCTGCTGACGTAGGATATAAGAGCAACAGGTGGCAGCACTGTACTCATGTAACTATTGTCAGACAGATCGTTGGATTACAAAACTATTTTCGTGAGCGGTTACAGCAGAACATGTTACGTTATTTGTTAATTTGCAAAATGTCAAATATACTGCCTAAAGCTTTGCTCGTTGCAAATAATCACCTCCAAAATTAAAGTTCTCACTAACAATTACGAGATACTTCAGATATGCTTGGAAGGTATTGCCTTCTACAACCATCTTTACCTTTGAGCACAACCTATTCTCTCTTATAGCTGTTAATCTGTTAGCGAGGATCAGGTGTAGCATACGCACTTGTGAGCATCACAGACATACGCTATTTAGAGTATTGACGAAAGTTGACACTTTCAGAGGGTCGCTTGCATTTTTGGAATATCATCATCATTATTATTATTATTATTATTATTATTTTCATCACTACTCTTGTCTAATCACACGGGTAGGTTGTGCTGGTTCTTGGACACATGCACAGGAACCTACCCCAATTCGTGGGGCCGCCGGCTCCTAGCTCTTCTGCAGCAGAGCGTGAAACTGTATCTCGCTCCGGTCGTACTAGGCATCTTTCGTGGGGAAGTCAACCCAATTTACGAACAACTAGACCCAGAGATCGTAATGATTCTGGTGATTCTGTTCAATCTACTAAGCGACCTCGTGATAGATCTCGGTCTCCTGTCCTGCCTACTAACCTGGACTCGGCTATGGATACTGGTTCTGGCAATTTATCTTTTTATACAGCCAAAGAACCAATTTATTCTTTTCTGCTCACTGACTTCCATACCAAGTATACTCATCCTAAAATGGTGTTCTTACAAATAATCAAGTATTTGCCTCGAGCAAGTATGGAAAACATTATTAAAACTAGAAATGGATTCATAATTCGCTCTAAAGACCCGAATTTTGGCATAACACTTCGAAACAAAGCGTCCTACGAAATCTTTGGTAAAACAGCTAAATTAACAAAACAAGCAGATCAGAAGACAAAACAACCACCCCCTCCTCGAAAACCACCCATGTTTTCTGTTGTTATCCGGGGAGTGATACCAGAAATTAGCGATGAAGAAGTTCTTGAAGAACTCAAACTAGAAGGAATCGAGGTTCACAAATGCATTCGCATCAAAAATAGCACTTGCCCTACTTATATGGTACGCGTTTTGTCGCAAAATCAGACCTCTCATGACTATCTGTTAGCTCATGGTGCTCCTATTTATAAGAAACTTCATCGTGTCGATCTTTCCAAGTCACCAGGGCCGTTACCACTTCGGTGTGAAAAATGCCTAACTTATAACGCTCATTTTACAAACCAATGCCGTAATCCATCTAAATGTGGCTATTGCGGTCAACCTCAGGACACAAAATCATGTAAAAATCAACAATAACCACCAAACTGTTCCACCTGTAACGAAAATCACCCAACATCAGCTACCGCTGTAAGGGAAAACCTCGCGCAGAACCGGAACGACCAGAATTAACAGTACCAGTACAAAGCTTTGACAGCAACTCCACCCTCACAGTCTTTCGCACAACCTCTCTCTGTCGAAGATCTTCGTTACATCACAATTGTGTTACAAAATGTTTTTCCTTTTCAGCGTGAGCATATACTTCGTGTTGCCATTTCATCAGCCAAATCTCTCTTTAACCTTAACTTTACTGCAACATATTCTGGACCTTTCGTTCACTTTCACATCACACCTTTAGAAACAGCAGTCTAAAACCAATATGGCAGTACAAATTATGGCTCTGGCTTTACTTTTTCTCAACATCTGATCTTTCCATCAGCATAAAGTACTTCTAGAGCCTCTTCTGCTAGAAGAACAAATCGATATCGTAGCCCTTAACGAAACAGCTTTAAAACCAGACTCTTCAGCACGACTTTCTGGCTACCAACTTCAACGATGTGATTACCACGATATACACGCACGTGCTCAAGGAGGAGTGTTAATTGGTTTTCTCCCAAACGTCCTTATCGACAGTACAATCCTACTGTACTACACCTTCCTGAACACCTCTTATTTTCCATATATTATCCTTCTCTTACAGTCAATGTAGCTAATATATATATATATATATATATATATATATATATATATATATATATATATACGCCCCGGTCATCCAATACCATTTACTTTCTTCGATTATATAGCCCATAATTTTAAAAATATAATCATCATGGCTGACATAAATATTCATAGCAGAAGCGCTAGAGAAAAACAACGTTTTACGGACTTTGTTTCCAATACATTACAACTTCACATTCATAATCTTCCTGCTCCCACTCGACCAGCTAGCCAAACAACCCCGGTTGTAGTAATTGCATCCCTCCCGCTTTTGAACGTCTGTGAGGTGAAGGTTCTTGACACGATCGGGAGCTATCACTGTCCCATCAAAATCACCATCAAAAAGATTCGTCCATCTCTACAAAAACTAGAACCTCATATTATCCACCGATATGATAAAGCTGATTGTCCTCAATTTCAACACACCGTCAATACCCGTGTCACCACTTTTCAACCACCAACTTCAGAAACTGAAATGTATAATGTTGTCAACCATATCACAGACGCCGTACGTAGCGGTGCTCAACAAGCTATACCTGTAGAGAAAATTTATCCGTCTAAGCCAAATTTGCCTCCACATTATCTCTCTCTAATACATAACTCACAACAGTTTCGAGAATATAAACGCACGGGCAACGAAGAATGTCTTCATCAACACAGAAAATGGCAACGCACTGTTATAAATTATCTCACAGCATACAAACGTCGCACTTGGATCAGTGCCTGTAATAAACTCAACGATGAAGCCTCACCAAGCCGTTATTGGAAAACCTTCCATAGACTAACGGGCAAAAGCACTAAAATATCGTATCCTCTTTTGGACAATACTGTTCCTTTATTTACAGACCAAGATAAGGCTAATGCTTTTGCAACACTATTACAGTCAGTCTTTACGCCTACAATATCATAATCCTCGTCAACGCAGACTTGTCTTCTATTCCAGCTTTACAACCATCACTCTCACACGTCATAGATATCGACCATCCTCTTACAGCACCTATCACTATCCATGAACTTCAACGTGCACTTCATAAGAAGCGAAATACTGCACCCGGCATCGATCATATTTCGTACCGGTTAATTAAAGAAGCTCCTCTCTCTTTACATGTACTACTTGTTGCACTCTACAACTTTATCCTCCGTACAGGCTTTTACCCTGTGGATTGGAAAGTATCCAAAATCTGTATTTTTCTTAAGCCTCAAAAGCCTGCACACGCCGTGACGTCTTACCAACCAATACAACTGACATCAGTCTTCAGTAAGCTGTTTGAGAAAATTCTTGTCCAGCGACTCCATTTACATATCCAAGAGCATAACTTACTACCCATACACCAAGCAGATTTTCGACCGGGCTTTTCAATTAATGATCAGTTACTTCGGCTCTCTACAATAATCACAAATCAATATAACAAGGCTTTTCCATCTTGCCTAGTCTTAATGGATCTTGAAAAGGCTTTCGATAAAGTATGATATTATGGCCTTATTCAAAAGTTACAGAAGCTTAACCTCCCGATCTGCTACTTACGCTTTATATATTTCTTTTTAACTAATCGTATAGGATATGTTTACATAGGATCTGCTATTTCACACCCTATATTTCCATATTGTGGCGTTCCACAGGGTTCCGCCCTCAGTCCGCTCTTATATATTCTGTATGCTTCTGATATACCTAAACCAATGCAAAACGTGTTTTTATTTCAATATGACGATGACACGGCCTTTCTAGCTCTCGGCAAGACTATGCATTAGATCAGCACGATATTGCAATCCACTCTCAACGACTTTATGCAGTGGTGCAAAACTTGGAAGCTTATTGTCAATAGCGAGAAAACACAAACATTGGTCTTCTTACCCCCGAAGCGCCGCTTCAAGGTTCATCGCAATCCGCGAAACCTCAAAATTACACTTAATGATCATCATCTTCAACCTACCTCAACGGCTACATACCTTGGGGTTGTATTCGACTCCAAACTAAGTTGGAAGGCTCATCTTGAGAAAATATCCCAAAAGGCTACTATCCGGCTGAATCTTCTACGTCGCCTAACTGGAACTACATGGGTCCTAAACGCGCCATTGCTACTAAATACATATAAAATGTTCCTTCGGCCCATCTTAACTTTTATACACATAGCTTGGTGCAACGCTCCCACGAAATTCTATGACCGATTGTCAATACTCTAACGTCATGCCATTCGACTTGCGCATCGCATAAGGCTGCCATATCCAAACTTTCTCACTTATGAGCATATCGATTTTCCTGAACTGCCTCAACATTTCGCAGATATCCGTTTGAAATACATATTCTCTCGTCTGACTGTCTCACATCCATTTTTTCTTGACACTTTACAGGCTGATGCTGAAACTGACGCCCCGTATAGGTACTTGCACATACCATTAAATATACTTCTTACGTTGTATCTCAATACTGAGTATCCTACCACTTATGAGCGCGATAACTTTCAAATTTATCATATACCAGATCATCTTCCTCATTTCTTTCCATCTTTGCACCATATATAATTTCATCACTAACACTGGGCTTTCCCCTGTCACCATCAGTCTCAAGCCGCCCCGAGACAGAAGAACTAATCTGCATTTGTCTTCTTAACACTGTGTCTGTGATTGTGGCGTGCATGCACTTCACTTCATCTTTCATCTGCATTATATTTATTCATCAAAACACAACTCTATACACTCTTTTCTCTACATAGTCATTAAAAAAAGTAGCACCCTTTATATATGTATGTTTATTGTATATGCATTTCTTTTTTTCTGCACTTATATTTTAATGTTTTCTACACGATTTCATGTTTAGATATGTATATATTTTTTCTTCAACCTTTTCATTTCACAATTGCACATAGTCCATCAACAAATGTAATGAAACTAATGTGTAATAACACCTGTGCCAAAGAGAGGACGTAACCCTCTAATGGCTAGGGTTAGGAATATTATCACAATGACAACAAATGATGAATAACGAATTCCCTAAATCCCTAACCCTTTACTATTACAAAAAAATCTACAACCATACTTTCCGATCAGCTTGACGTACCAAACGTCATAAGCTGTCTTTTGTATAAAGCCTAGCCCAGCTGGGAAGTGTTAACGTACCTTCGAGGACATTGTGTAGCACACACACAATCGAGACCAGCACGCATACGCTCTCATTGGGATTGACAGCGCTTTTCAGTGCTGCAGGGTGAAACTATCATCATCATTCCATCTTGTATCATCAAATCGTTCGTCACACATTTATAGGCACACATCTTCGTATTTACATTTGGGCATCAGCCCAGGGGCGGATTTTCGATGGCGGACCCACGGCTAGGATCAGGCAAAACGATGAAAGGCAAAACTTACTGGGTTACCTCAAGTTCTACCTGGACCCTCAGATAGCATCCCTAAGGGCAGGACTCGCAAGGATCCGAATCACACTTCTTCCAATATTAGCAAATCTCAGCAGCGGCGAGGTTCTCAAGCCTCAGTTGCCTCTGCAACTTCAGTCATCTCTTCTGGTTCTGTCCGCAGCAGATCGCCACATCCATCAGAACATACAGACAATTATGCAGAACGTCTTCAACAATCTCCACCTCCGAAAAAGCAACATCTTGCTTCTACTTCAAATCTAAACCAAGTTCCAATGGACATAACTACCTCTTCAAATCATTCTGACGGATCCACTCCACCTGCAGTTGATTCCATGTTGCTTATTAATTTCGACGTAAAATTCAGCAATGCGAAATTTGTTGCCGGGACGCAGACAAGCCTGGACACTTAATTTTGGTCGCTCCCGACAAGGTTGGACAACGACAAGGTTGGACGACGACAAGCTTGGACAACGACAAGCTTGGTCACTTCTCAATTTATCCTCTTGCGCCAGACTCGAACGAATTCCTGAGATGTCCAAGCTTGTCGTGGTCGATCCTGACAAGCCTGGATAGATCTCATTTTGGGTCGTTGACGACAAGGTTGGACGACGACAAGCCTGGACACATTCCTGGGATGTCCAAGCTAGTAGTGGTCGATCCCGACAAACCTGGACACATCTAATTTTGGATCGCTGACGACAAAGTTGGCCAACGACAAGCCTGGACACATTCCATTGGGCCGATTTGGTGCATTCAAAGCACGTAGATCTGACAAATACAACTGTTTATTCACTTGTACGGGTGTACAAGGGCAGTTACTGTTATCAATGTACAAGGGCAACTGTTCTGTCTGATTATACTGCAGTGTTATTTTTATACCACCGTGACATTCATAAAAATCACAGAAGTACCACAGACATGATTATTCAATTACAATATCATATATCAATACTGAAAAATAAAAAAACGGTTTAAATTTTTTTAAAAAACAGAGGATTAAAACCCAAAAATGCCTCGGATTCAAACCTATTCAAGCCATCAGGCTTTGGGGCCGCTACGTTTCGACGACCCCGTTTCGGCGCCAGCTCAGTTCGGCGAAAATTTTATGTACAAGGGCACACATCCCATTTAATAATTATTTAAGTATTATTTAAGTAAAACGAAAATTTTGTAAATAATAATAATCTCTTTTAATAAAAGATAAATAAATTTAAAATAATTCGAAAATCCTCTGTAGAGAACAGTAGCTGACTGGCGAGAATCAGTCAATAGCGATATAGATGCGAGCCATGCAACTGTATATTGAAGGGCATGTATGTATGAACTGGAAACGCCTTAACTGGTAGAGTTTGTTGGAATAGACACTTCAAATTGGGTCGTTGACGACAAGCTTGGACACATTCCTGGGGTGTCCAGGTTTGTCGCGGTAGATCCCTACAAGCCTGGACACATCTAATTTTGGGTGGTTGACGACAAGGTTGGATGACGACAAACCTGGACACATTCCTGGGATGTCCAAGCTTGTCGTGGTCGATCCCGACCAGCCTGGACACATCTCATTTTGGGTCGCTGACGACAAGGTTGGCTAACGACAAGCCTGAACACATTCCTGAAGGTATCCAGGCTTGTTGGGATCGACCCCGAGATGCTTTGACATATCTCATTTTGGGTCGCTGATGACAAGGTTGGCCAACGACAAGCCTGGGCACAAAAAGTGTCCAGGCTTGTCGTCGACCAACCTTGTCGTCGTCCAACCTTGGCGTGGTCCCTTGTTGCCATACAACTACGCAAGTACCTCCCTCGAGCAGCTATTTCAGAAATCGTTCATACGAAGAATGGCATCATCTTAAAAACTCCGGATCCAACTCTGCTTCCTACAATAAAAAACAAAGTGCCTATTGACACTTTTGGTCCAAATGCGAAAATTCAGTCGCTCAATTCCTCTACATGTAAGCAGCCTCCACCTCCGAAACGATTATCATTGCTATCTGTCGTTATTCGGGGAGTTGACCCATCTTATACAGACGAAGAAGTCCAAGAGGAGCTCAAGCTCGAGGGCCACACCATTACGAAAGTAATATGCATTCGAAATGATAACGGGCCTACCTATATGATCCGTGTGCTCATAAACCATCAAGACACCATTGATGAGTTACTAGCATCAGGTGCATACATTTACAACCACAAGCTTAGAGTAGAACCATCACGAACACCAGTACCTATGCCAGTCCGCTGTGAACGTTGCTAGGTCTGCAATTCCCATCATACGTCCGATTGTAAAAGTTCAAGTAAATGTGGCTACTGTGCTGGTCCACATGACACCCGGACTTAACAACTTGCAATTGCCACCAAAATGCGCCACTTGTAACGAACAACATCCGGCCTACAGCTACAAGTGTAAGGCAAAGCCAGACTCTATTCAGGATCATCCCGAGCTCGTTGTTCCTTTGCGACCGCCGGCACCAGCTCAAACCAATCCACATCCGATAGACGCTCCAGTATCATTAGACCAGCTATTGACGTTTCTAACGCCAGCTTTCCAAAACATCCATCCCTTCATTAGGCCTCATATCTTACAACAAATCATTCCTGCAGCAAGAACCACTTTTTATGTTAATTTTACCGCAACATATTCCGTGAATACCGTCCATTTTCATAAATCCCATGCTAGTTCACTCGTTTAACGTCATGGCTCTAACTTTTCTCTTTCTGAACATCCGATCACTACCAAAACACAAAGTTTTATTTGAACAGCTTCTTCTTGAGGAACGTGTTACATGTTTCTTACTCAATGAAACCTTTCTAACAAACTCTCGTACTTGCCGTTTACCACGCTATACCATGTTACATTCTCCGAATCCCGTACCTGCACTTCGAGCGAATGGGGGAGTAGCCATAGGAATTTCCCCCCACATTCCTTATCGCCAGCATCAGTATACAGCAACAGCTCTTCCCCAACATCTCCTTGCCACAGTTTATTTCAAAAATATTGTCATCACCTTAGCAACTGTATATATCAGACCAAATCATCCTTTGCCTCAGCAGTTCGTTCAATATATTTCCAATACTTTCAATAGATACACCATTATGGCCGATTTCAATATGCACAGCCGCAGCAATGATGACCGGACAAATTTCATTAACTTCACAACGACCCACACTACAGGGATAATTCTAGATCTTCCACAAGCTACACGCCCAATTTCAAACACCAAACCTGACAGTCATTGCATCCTCAAATCTTGTTTCTCATTGCGCTATAGAAATTCTTGACCTTCTTGGTAGTGATCGTGCACCCATCAAGCTTGTCTACTCACAACGACCCAAACTACAGGGATAATTCTAGATCTTCCACAAGCTACACGCCCAATCTCAAACACCAAACCTGACATAGTCATTGCATCCTCAAATCTTGTTTCTCATTGCGCTATAGAAATTCTTGATCTTCTTGGTAGTGATCATGCACCCATCAAGCTTGTATACAAACCATGCTCAGCTACACCACGTTCCTCTTTACCAGTTCGAGTCAGCTTGCGTTATGATAAAGCTAAATGGGATCAATATCGTTCGCATATTTCAGATCTTACCAGTGATCTAACAGAACCCGCCACAAGTGACGATTTATACCAGACAGTCGATCGCATTACATCCGCAATTCAAGAAGCCAGCAACACAATCCGTTCCATATCAGCCTAAACTTCCGCCACAATATCTCTCCATGATCAAACGTTGCCGTCAGTTCTATCGAGACTATCTCCACACTCGCAACCCAGAAGCACTCCGACATCACAAACAACTACAACGTACAGTGCACAATTACATCAAAGCTTATAAGCTCCGGTGCTGGGTGAAGACATGCAATACTCTGTCTGAAGCATCGCATCCTACTAAATTCTGGGCTCGCTTCAATGCACTGTGTGGCAAATTCTCTACTACACCCTATCCCATTTTATTGGGTGACACACCTGTTAGTACCGATAGCGATAAGGCGAATGCTTTTGCAGATCACCTCCAAGAAATTTTCACACCGCCAATCGAGAATGCACCTCATCCCGCAGACAGACTCAATATTTCATCACCACAACTGCAACCACATACTACTCATATTTTACCCCCTAATATTGCTTGTCCGCCCCAATCACCACTCACGAAATATCTCAAGTTCTCCATAATAAAAGAAATACTGCACCTGGCCTAGATAACGTGACGTATCGACACATCAAGGAATGTCCTTTCTCACTATTACTTCTTCTTGCGAATATCTATACATTCATATTGCGCACTGGCTTCTTTCCTTTAGCTTGGAAAACATCAAAGACGCTAATGTTTCCTAAACCACATAAACCTCCTCAGAATGTTGCATCCTATAGGCCTATTCAACTCACTTCCACATTCAGTAAGATCTTGGAACGTATCCTGGTTAAACGACTACCACATTTTCATCTCAGATCACGGCCTACTTCCAATCACACAAGCAGGTTTTCGACCAGCTTTCTCTATCAATGATCAACTACTTCGACTTACAACCCTCATTACTCAGCACTATAATTCAACCAATCCTTCTTCCTTAGTATTATTTGATTTGGAGAAAGCATTCGATAAAGTCTGACACCATGGGCTCATATACAAACTTCTGCAATTTCAGCTTCCTATCTCCTACAGTCGTCTTATTTACCATTTCATTACAAATCGTATCACCTATATCTCAGTACGAGGCAGTTTGTCACATCCTATCTTTCTGTTCTCTGGAGTACCACAAGGGTCAGCCCTGTCTCGTTTACTTTACCTGCTGTATGTAGCTGATATGCCCCGACTGCCAGATAAGGTCCATCTTTTCCAATATGCGGATGACACGGTGCTTCTAGCACTTGGAACAACTATCCAGCAGCTTAACATTGTCTTACAAACAGCTATCGATCGCTTTTACACCTGGTGCGTTCAGTGGCGGCTTACTATTAACGCAGCCAAAACACAAGCAATCGTATTCTTACCACCTAGAAGAACTTCCAAAGTCCGCCAAAACCCACGCAATCTCTCTCTGTATGTTGATGGGGTGCCTATTCAAATCAGTAACACTGTCACATATCTGGGAATTACCTATGATCACCATCTTACTTGGTCGCAACACCTGAAAAGCATTACCATTAAAGCTTATAATAGACTCAATCTCCTGAAACGATTGACTGGTACCACCTGGGGCCTTAAAGCACACACCATCCTAAATACCTACAAGGTTTTCTTACGACCTGTCCTTACATACGGATTTACTACTTGGATAGCTGCCCCAACTAAGTTCTACAATAAACTTTTAATTCTAGAACGTCATGCTTTCCCTACAGCGTTCCGCATTAAGCTGCCTAGTCCTACACAGGATCTATACCGCAAAATCACTTTTCCGACTTTACAATATTACCTTGAAAAGCTGCGGCTAACATTCATCACCAAACGCTTCGAAACACGACATCCTTTACTACAGGATACAATGCGATATTTAGCACTTCACCCAACACCTCACCGTTATTATCATCCTCCACTTTCCCTTCTCTTCACACTATATCACTACACTCTACCACAGTTAGATCCCGCCTTACTTATCATCACAGATTACGTCATTCATGAACATCTTCCTCTCATTCATCCATCATTTCCAGCACAGTGATTATCATTATTTACTAACATGGGCCTCATTCGTCTTCATCATTGCCTAGAGCAGCCCCTAGGCTGAAGATAACCTCATTTGTCTAATTAACATCTCCCATGTGTTGTCCTGTCAATGCACCTCACCACATCTCTCACGCTCATAGCTATACTTGTACAGATCATGAATGCTATACGTAAGCACTGCTATCATTTTGTTATAATTTATTTGTTTAAAATATACCGTATTCTTTTTTCCTTTGTGTTTATACCTGCACCTAATGTTAGGGATTAATATTCCTAAAGTCTCCACCCTCAAAATTACTTATTTATGTAAATGTTGCTGCTAATAAAGATTAAAATCACTTAGCCCATCCAACATACTCATTCCATTGTTAACCGCCAATCTCGTTCCTAAAAGAGGGTGTAGCCCTCTGAAAGGCAGCTAGTCCTTCAGGCTAGCCTGTTTAATAAAAAAACTTCTACAGCACATCCATCCCCGGATGGAAATGGAATTCTTAAAGAAATTTGTTAAATATTTGTATTTTAACCATGTATTGGTATAAAGGGGGAGCAGGGGAATTCGGTGTACAGAAAATTCGGTCTACGGAAAACTCGGTGTGGGTAATATTAGGTGTAAAGAAAGATTCGTTGTAGTAGACCGTAGGATTTATTAAAACTCAACTTTGAGGATAAATATGCGTATTAGATTTAAGTTCAAACCTTGTGTAGAACGTACTTTTACTGTCTACTATAACAAATTTTTAAAATTTGTGATCGTGAAATAATTTGAATTCTAGATTTCGACTGATTTTAACATTTTATGGCCCTTACATGACAAGAAATTTGTTTTTCGATGTCCGTTCATGTGATTTAGCGAAGCGACCATCGCTACCAATCGACATTTAATTTAAAACTTAAGTTTTTATGCTGTTTTGGAGCTTGTCTCCTAGAATTTTCTACCTCCCCGCTTTCCAAAAAATGTAGGTTACTGGACGGGTAAAGTTGAAAATTGTAGATTTTTCAAAAATGTTCTGACGATTTTAAATCTAAATTCTTCAAAAACGACATAGTTTATTTATGTTACTCAAAGGTGTAAAAATAAATGCCTCACCCACAGTATCTACGCTTGATTAGAGCAGAAGTCATTAAGGAGTCAATAGGGTTGCAGTACTTGTTAACCTTAACTTGTACAATCCGCGGCAAAAAACCTGCAACATGAGGATGTAAGTTTATGGTGAAACTATGCCTAATAGCACAGGGAATGAACATAACGTCTAAGTGGAACGAATTACGCCAGGATAAACCTCGGCCTCCTCCCGTGCACACTTATTTTGGAGCAAAAGACTTCGTCATCTCACAATAAACTTATATGTTCATGTTGCAGGTTTTTTTGCCGCGAATTGTACCTAAAGTGTCTGATTGGAGGAGAAGTCAACTATTTGTACAACTATTATCTGATAAATCATCCTACTTTATATTGCCCTTTCCACTAAGAGATTTTCGATCAATATATTTTTGCATCTTACATGTGTATATACAAAGTGATTCTTTCAAAACTCATGGATTTGATTTGGCTCTAGAATTTCTAACTCAAGTCCGATTTTCATGCGGTTTGTTGCAGATCATCAATGAAGGATGGGAGATTTATGGGACTATGTTTACTGGCTTAAATTCATCCGGGGTAATATCAAGCAGGCCGCAAGAAATACAGCAAATATTCCTCATTGTACATTACAGTTCGAATGAGATATTGGATATTTGAAGCGAAATTGAAGAATACAAATTAAAAGTTAGTAAGAATACAAATTAAGTGTTAGTGGTAACACACAGAAATCACATGTTGAATAGGTGGTTTCTAGCTACAAACGACACAGAGATTTCTTGGGTGACTTAAAGTGTCGGTAACTGACATCTTCCACAACATCCGCCAGCGGGGTCCGATGCTTCCCTGTCTTACTCAGAAGCGGTCCTATTTCCTTTAATTTATTCACTAACGACCATATTATGTTCCTGCCTGGCGCAGAACATGAGGCAAAGTTGCATGTAAATGCTCTTCACAGATCCCGTTCTCCAAAAACTTTTTAACGATAAAATCACGTTGCTCCAAAGAGTACATTATTTAACTGTGTCCTGATCATATTGATACAGTAGCACAGCATAATTCTCAATACAACTGCCCAGTTTCCTGTTTCTTATTGACCGTCGCGAGGTTGCCATTTAACGAAGAAACTCAAATCTCTACACCGCACCTCACCCAATTCCAATTCGATACAGTGGCGAATATTTGCTGTTTTCCTAGAGGCGTGGCCGATAATACTCCAAATGAATTTAAACGAGTAAACATAGTTCCATAAATCTCCCAACATTCCTTGATTATTTGCCACAAATCGCATGAAAATCGGACTTCAGTTAGAAATTCTAGACCTAAATGAAATCCGTGAGTTTTAAAAGAATCACCTTGTATGATGTTCTATGATGTACTATAGCAAAGGTGTTTTTAGTTGTTCCTATAACTATTCTCTGAACTTACAGTTGTAGTTGTTTTATTTCTGACAAAATCTTTCAGCTTCATTGTGTGATGAAAAGTAGTTTATAGTAAACCCCGCAAAAGACATGCAAGAGGGATTGGACTCAAGGCAAAAAAATAAATTGTTATTACTTCTTGAAATAGGCAATAACATTTTATTTCTTACATTTTATGGTTTTCGTTTTCACAATATGAAATGTCGTAAATTATCGTAAGTGGTAATATTCAATATGTATTACACCGAATCTACCTTACCTAAATTTCCCCACACCGAGTTTTCCGTACACCGAATTTTCTGTGCACCGAATTTTCTTACACCGAATTTTCCTAGACCCAGTATAAAGGTCTCAGCTCTTAAGTGCCAATACGTTGTTGCCAAAATTGAGAGTAGATGATGAAAGGCGGCATGAAGAGAAATTTTTGGGGGCAATCCGCCGTGGTTTGCGGTAGATCCGATTACATCTTGCACATCGGGAAATACGTGGGGGGTTTCAGTAGCAGGGTATCGGCTAAAGGCGGGGGAGCAGCGGAATTATGGCGTATACCCCGCCGGTGCGACAAAGGCGTAATTAGTGTAATCGAGCAGGTGGTCCGCCAGCGGCTCGCCATTCGCACGTCGATGGGCCTACGGTGGCCAGCTGGCGGAATGCTTAATGGGTATATATTGAACAGCTATGTAACATTACAACCTTTTAACCCTTACAGGGCTGAGATTTTGTACGCCTACGGTATATTTTCGCATGGAACGTATTTTCCAGTCCCCAAAACCCCGTTCCCTTTCCAATACCTATTTAACAGTGCATATATTCTAGCACATATGTAACATAGCACAGGTATATTTGTTCTCTTTCAAGACAGTCAAATTTAGGGCTCAAAGTCCTATTTGGCAACAAGTGTCAGATATGGGACCCTCAAATTCGTGCTCGGCGTATGACATCGATATTAATTTGATGGTGCCAAATTCGAATTCTGAAAAGTCGTGACGGGAAGTGCGGTTTTATGGGTCAAGATGACCTTGTAGCGACTCGGCAGTTTCTGATACATGATCAGCGCACTGAGTATATAAAAAACGACTTTTCCAGATTTTCAAAATTTAGAAGTCAAAGGCCTATTTCGCAACGAGTTTCCGCAGCTCTCGCTCTCTCTCTCTCTCTATCAATGTCTCGCACAGCACACTCTTGGCTTACGGAGCACTTGGTGGCGCATGCGCAGTAAAATTACACGCATGAGTAAACTGTTCCGATTCATGTTCCATTTCCGGTTCCGACTACTGTTCCCACTCAAGTTCCAGCACTAGTTCCGGTTATGTATACACAACACAGGAGCCCCAGCAGACTAGAACATAGAAGAACGAGAATGACATTGGCGGCGGTGTTTTTGCATTATTATTATTATTATTATTATTATTATTATTATTATTTATTTATTTATTTATTTATTTATTTATTTATTTCTTATTTAAAATGGCGGAGTTAAGGCATTACCTTTTCTTCCACTCAACCATTTACATTTTTCTTTACAGTCGGATCTCTTTATTTTTTTTTACGACGAGAATAAAACTGACATACAGTTAGGCACGTTAAAGAGTTACCGACATACATAACAATGCAGAAAATAAAACATGAAAAATGAAAATGAAACTTATTACATATAAAATAAACACTAAAACAAACAAGAGACGTGCTTAAGACATGTTA
Source organism: Thermobia domestica (assembly GCF_964235325.1). NCBI lineage: Eukaryota > Metazoa > Arthropoda > Insecta > Zygentoma > Lepismatidae > Thermobia > Thermobia domestica. Next base: position 298,424,403 of record NC_137460.1, on the reverse strand, counting down.
AACCATACAAAGAGAAACAAATACGTCAATCTTGTTTATATATAACATAAAATACATTCCTATGATTCACTATCTATAGATAAAATGATGCACCTACTTAAGTGATTGTCTATAATGTATACATTCATACACATGTATCAGAAGGGAATAGAAAAGAAAATGAGAAGAAATAGAAAGGGAGAGAAGAAAAAAACGACTGCATGGTAACGCCAGGAATAGTTTCGTGTGTATCATTTTTTTTTCATTCTTACTGAAGACCTACATTAGAAAGACATTCTTTAAGCCGACGTTTAGAAGTCAACACTGAACCAGAGTTTCTGATGCTTTCAGGGGTGTCATTCCAAGCTTTGATGGCAAATAATGTGAAAGATTTGGAAAATAAATTAGATTTGTGCGTTTGAACGGCGAGTGTTGTATTTCCTTTAGAACGGGTATTTAGTGGGTGAGTATCGCCGAGAAATTTAAATTTAGAGGATAGATAAGTAGGTTTCTTACTATTAATTATTTTATATAAAAGTGTTAGAGAATGAATGCGGCGGCGGGTATTTAGATTGCACCAGCCTAGTTTCTGATAACAATGGGAGATGTGGTCGAAGTGCTTTTTATTAAATATGAATCGAACGCAGGCATTCTGAATGCGCTGCAAACGCTTTGCCAGATCTTCGGTTAAATCAACATATGCTGCATCACAATAATCTAAATGAGAGATTACCAATGACTGAACTAGGGACGATTTAATGAATTCCGGAAAAAGGTTTTTTAAGCGCTGAAGAGAATGAAGGGAGCCGTAAGCTTTCTTGCATACTCTATTAATATGGTCTGTCCAATTTAGGAATTTATCGATCTGGAGTCCTAGGCTATTGACGCTATCGCTTACAGGAATGGCTGCATAGTTTACAAGAACATTCGGTAGGCTTGTAATATTGATTGTGGAGAGTAGTTTACGAGAACCAAGCATGATATATTTTGATTTGGTTGGGTTTACTTGCAGTCCATTTTTACTTGCCCATGTGCAGATACTTTCAATGTCACTGTTTAAGTGATCAATCGCGGTGGTTGAATTTAGGGGATTAGTGGTTAAATAGCATTGTATATCATCTGCGTATAAGTGATATTTACAATGGGTGATGTGCTCAGGTAAATCGTTGATGTATAAGGAAAACAGAAGAGGTCCTAGGACGCTGCCCTGCGGGACTCCACATGGAACAAGTTTCGTATTGGTATATTATTAGTGACAACTTTTTTTTTTCTATTTGATAAATAGGAGCTAAACCAAGATAAAGTTGACTGGGAAAAGTTGTAGAAGGAAGACAGTTTGGCAATCAGTATGTCATGGTCTATAGTTTGGAAAGCTTTAGAAAAATCTAGTAGGGATAACAATGTAACTTGGCGTTCATCCATAGCGGCACGAATATCATCAGTGATATTTACTAGAGCAGTGCAAGTGCTATGCTGAGATCTGAAACCTGACTGAAACGGATTTAAGATGTTATTTTTCTCGAGGAACTTAGTTAATTGGTCATGTATTATATGCTCTAATGCTTTGGAGAGTGCAGGGAGTATACTAATAGGGCGAAGATCTTCTGCTTTTGTTGGATTTTTAGTTTTGGGCAATGGGCGAACGTGAGAAAGTTTCCAAATTGATGGAAATTCTCCGGTTGTGATGGAACTATTAAAAATATGCACAATGACATCTACAATGAACGGTAATATTTTTTTAATAAGAATGATTGGCAAGTCGTCAGCTCCTGAAGCAGGTGATTTGATTTTGTTTATTGCCTTCATGACTTCCGGAGCAGTGACGAGGTGAAGGTTAAATATATTTTTTACAGGGCTCGTTTTTTTAATATTCTTCAAAGTATTGATTTTATCTGGTGTGATATCTGGTGTATAGCATAGCTGCTCATTTATGGTGTCTATGTAAAGTTCTGGAAGTTTATCGATTTTGGCTTTGACACCAATACCAAGGAACTTCAGTTTTTGCCATAGCTCTCGTGGTTGGGTCGTATGGCTCAGGAGACTTCTAGCAAATTCGATTTTCGCCTTACGAACTTCTTGATTACAACGGTTTCGTAATTTTCTATATTCTTCCTGCATTAATGAGATGTTTGATTTTTGTTTTAAAGCCGCTCTGCAACGTCTGTGGGCAGAGTCTCGAAGAGCCATGAGCGCGAGTATATCATCGTTAATCCAAGGATTGGGGGGTCTACGCACTCTTTTCCTTCTCAAAGGGGCATGCTTATTATATAATTGCTGCACAAAACTATTAAAAAGTGTTACTTTTTGATCCAGAGTTGGAGCACAGTAAACCAAGTACCACGGCACGAGATTTGTGTCTTCGTACAAAGCATTGTCATTTATTTGTTTTAGGTTCCTTTTATGTACTACTCGCGGAACGTATTTTGGACATTTTATGTTATAAGTTAGATAAAGAAGGTCATGTCGGCTTATACCTGGCACGGATACTTGACCTACATTTGTTACTTTACAAGTATCAGAGACTATTATGTGGTCAATTAACGATTCGATCAGTATAGAAGACTATGACCTATTTTCATTCTGTAAATAACATAGTACTCGTTCACTCTGTGTGTTTGGTGGACTGCTACCAGCTGGTCAAAACATTAATACAAAACTCTGAAGCTAGTCCTCCTGTTACGGGACAACGGTCGTAAGCCTCACGTGAAAACAATATTGCATCTGCTTACTCCCTGGACATATCACCTCCTCCATTCCTTGGAATTGCCAGTTTAAATACCATCTTTGCAATGGAATACATGGTCTTCCAGAACGATGTAAACTTTATAAAAAGACTACCGGTATAACCTATTGACTTTACACAAGAAAGGTATAACACCAACCCGTAGTGAGCATTATGAACTCTTCTTGAACATAGCAGAAATTATACTCAGTCTAGAAATGCAGAAATTACACAGACTACAAAGGCTATTGCATATTTCTCAGCACATATTCCTCTAGAAAGGCTGTGACTTTGGCGGCTGCGTTGACCCTAAATAACATACAATATCTAGCCGTATTACTCGTTTTTGGTGTGGAAAAAGACTGTGCCACACTTATTTATTAAAACTAACAACATTATAAGAGTGGTTACTCAGCTCTCTCTCACACACACATGGTTTACAGAGCACTTAGTGACATATGTGCCGTTTCGATTCCTGTGCCAGTTCCGGTTCCGATTGAACACAGGAGCAGACTATGAACATATTTCACATAGCGAAAATGAGACAAATACCAAAGGCTGCTAGTACTGTTTTTTTAAACCCTTCGTAACATAACAGAGCTAATGAAAGAGAACGACTTGTTTTTAAACCTCTCCGCAAGACTATAACTAATTTTTAAAGCCCCTATGTAACACAGGAAAAACAGAACTTCAAAATTGCATTTCAGCATACACGCACACACTCACACTCGCATGGTTTACGGAACACTTCGGGCCGTATGTGCAGTTCCAATTTCGGTTCCAGTGCCAGTTCCGGCTCCGGTTATACATGAGGAGACTGCGAACATATTTAACATAACAAAAATTATAACAGACAATTAATAAAAGCTTATGTCTATATAACAGACTATTACTAAAAACTATTACGTCCCAACAACCTTACATGTAGAGATTTTTATAAGACTATTGCATATTTTTGCAATTCCTATTTAAGGTGGATCACTACCCGGAAGTCAGTATAAGCATTAGTTCTTTGCCTTAACCAACGCGTAAAGAAATGAGACATATTATAAGTATTACACTATAAATATAAGGAATTATATGTGTATATATAAAGAAGAATCCAACTCTAAGTAAAAGATCGAAAAGCCAAAGGAAGCAAAGAGAAAGGGAGAATAAATTGAAGAAACAGCTAAGCGCTTTTCAATTTTTAACTGTTTGTTTCCACATAATACAAAGATAGTTTATTTTGACGATCATTTTGAACGTTAAATATGTAGCCTAATATGTGTTCTTTCTTTTTCCTCTTCTTTCCTTTCTTTTTTTCTTTATTTTTGCTGAAAATTAATTTGCTTAGGTAAAAATATTATATCTTATTGAGAATAATCTATATATGTTTTTGAGCTTTCATACATACACGAATAGTTGCCTGAACGTGTTAGTGGAAAATAGTAATTAATTCCACTTACTAGGGAAGGTCGTGGGTATTACTCTGACTTCATATTGATACTATGCTCAGTCGACTCCTTTTTACATATGAAACAATTAGGCAACCGGAGAAATCCTCGATCGTAAGCTTGTTCAAATTATGGGCGTTAAAATTTCAAAATTGAACAGATTTTGGAAAAAGTTTGAAGAAACCATTTTTTGAAATACACGCTTCATTTTTGGTACTGGAGTGTTTTCTTGGATACTCGACGGAATGGTGAGGTCAAAACGTACGTATTTTGCAAGATAAGGGAACTTATTGGAGAAGGGCTGAAGGGTAATGGCGTCTTATAACTTACAAATTGCATCCTATTTGGCACATCGGATAAATAGGCTAATAAAATTTATTTGAAACCAACTGTATTATCATTCAAATGTCACGTTCTGTGTGGCCATCTAAACATTAAACAATGACATGTGTCTCCGAAACGCTTTGCCGCGGAACTAAGTTCAACGCGACACTCAACCCAGCCGGCCTCTGTGAATTGTGGAAAAAATAAAATATTTCAGTTTAACATCCGATGATTAAACCCTTTAGGCTAAGGAAGACGATGATTAAGGCAAGTTAATGATGATGGAAGAATTGATGGAATGAGAAGAAAGGAGGAAACTGGAGTACACCGAGTAAACCCATGGACATGATTGTATCCATTGTGAAAGACGATGTTTCAATATTTCATCGCTAGCCATTTTTTAAAATCTTCAACGGATTTTAATGGCGATTGTTTGAAAATAGTGGCCAAACTTCATACAATATTTTACGGTATTTCGCGAGAAATGTGACAAAAAAAAAAAAAAAAAAAAAAATCGGCTAGAGATGATGTATGCAAACAGCGGTTTTCTCGAGAATAAAAGTCACCTGGTTCACAACTTTGAGCGCACATTCTCGCTAACCATTTTTTCTTAAATTTTTCGGTCTATTTTCTCGTTGAATATCTTCAAATATTTCCTGGAGTTTGACCAATATTTCCCCATAATCGACATTCCAATTGCTGAAAACTAAGCACATGGCTAGCGATGATGTATTAGAACACCATATTCTACGATGCATAAGCATAGGCCGACAGGATTCGGAGTACCGTGGCAGGGCAAGCCTGTCTGGCGCTGCTCGAGCTGTTTGGACCTAGCTACAGAATGGCAACAGCCTGCCCAGTAGTCAGTCCAAAATTGCAGGGGAGCGGTAGAAGTTAGAGGGGCCGATCCAACCATATAGTTCATCACATATTAATACTTATTGTTCATTTGCAAGCTTATCGTGAACATTTTAGGGGAGCAGTAAAAATTTAGGGGGATCCCGGCCTTCTAGACCCCCCGGGGATACCGGCCTGGAAAGAACACAACAATATAGATCATTACAAGTTAAATTATGAATATCACGTCGTTCTTCATTGAATTTTGCACGCCAGGCAAAGCGTTTCCAAGACAAATGTGATTGTTCAATTTGAAGGTGGCCTCACAGGAAAGTGATATTTGAATAACAATATAGTCGAATAGGGGTATAAAAATACATTTTATTAGCCTATTGGCCTCAGGGGTAAAAGTGAAGGAGAATACGGGGACGTCCCCCCACCTCGAAAAAAATTAAGGCGTCTCCCTAGTTCCGAAAAAACTACAGTACCCTATACTGGGTATAGATAGGCAGGGGAATGGCCTGGCATCATCCCGCTACCTACCGTTCCCCCACCTTTTCAAATCCACTTTTACCACTGGTTGGCCCAATGGCATGCCAAATGGGAGGCAATTTGCATGGTGTAAGACGCCATTACCCTTCACACCATTCCAAATAATTGCCCTTATCTTGCAAAATGCATACGTTTTGATCTTACTACTGTGTTGGGTATCCAGGAGAACTCCCTGATATCAAAACTGAAGTGTCTATCTCAAGACATGGTACTTCAAACTTTCTGCAAAATCTGTTCAATTTTGAACTTTTAACGCTTATAATTCGAACACAGTTGGGATCGAGGATTTCTCCGGTTGCCTAATTGTTTCATATGTAAAAAGGCGTCGACTGAGCATAATATCGAAACGAAGTCAGAGTAATATCCCGCAACCTTCTCTAGTTAGTATTTAAAAATTCATAAAACCGTAAAGCTTGGATTTTTTTATTACTTTTTTTTTCCCTATAATATAATGAAAAGAAAGTATTCAGACCCTATTGCTTCACTTGAGAAACGCAACCAGTCATGTAGAAATGCAAATCCTTTTTCTACTCCAGAGCTGCAGTGACTCCGTGGTAGAGCACTGACATCTTGTATGCGGGGTCATTGGTTCGATCCCAGCTTAGCCAGGTGAGCTTTTTGGTGGACACTCACCATGTGTGTGTGTGTGTGAATTTTCTCAGAGTTTCTCTTTGTGCTCCTACTTTATCATTCTACCATTTAATTCATTCTTATCATCACTGTCTCGTTTGCTTATATGGCATAACCGAGAGACATGAATGTTTTTTTTTTCTGTAACGTCCTATCATTGTGCTTCGAAGGAAAGATAGAAGGTGATGATGACAACGAATGAAATGGTTGAATGAAAGAAAGGGAGGGACCCGGGGGAAACTCAACTTATGGTTTGTCCACCACAAAGCTCACTTGGCGCGAGCTGGCATCCAGCCTGCCTGACCCACTAGAAGTGAGTGATCTATGTCCAGCTCTTATTGAACCAATATTCTGACGAATATTGTCCGTGAATTCCGAATTGTAAGTGATACGTTTACCGCTTGCGGTTTCAACATAAGAATAAGGAGCGGAGATGGAACCCATGCTTGGGACGCTGAATCTATATCAACAAATAATTTCTTGTTATCTCTTACCGTTTTGCTCTATGTAAATTGAAAGTGTGATAAGGTGCAATGCAGAGTGACTGGATGAAGTAGCTACAATCAATGGCATAAGTCACTGTTCAATCTGTAGCATTATCCCCGTTCAGATTTCGGAATGTGTGTGTCAGGATATTATCACGCCAGTTGATAGACGAACTGAAGCAGCGATGTGTTGATGTGTCACGAGATTTTGCCACGCCGTAAACGAGAAGGTAGTGACTTTCAGAAGAGATTCGTTACTGGATATGAAACATGGGTGCACTATTACATTCCGGTAGTAAGAAAGCGAGCATGCAATGGCAGTATCCATTATCGGACACAACCATCTACAGGGAAGTTAGTACTTTTTTCTGGGACCAAAAAGGTGACATTTTGGAGCGTTACAACATAGGAAACGCATAGTCAATAATATCTTGGATTCCGATCTCCAAAAAGGTCCTAAACTTACTATACGAAGTAACACGGACTTCTGAAAACAAATTTCCTCTATAACATAACAATGCTCGGCCTCATACTACTGCCTGTGCAATGGCTGCGATCATTGAAAATCTTCATTTCATCCTCCTTTCGTACCGAATCTCGCCTCAGTGGTGAAAAGCACTAAATATAAAGAAGTTGCAATCTGATGAAGAGGTACAACGAATGGTGTATGACTAATTGCGTATCCAATCAAAAAAAAAAAAAATCTTTAGAGGCATTGGGACAATTGTAAGTAATGGGAAACTTATATTGAGCTTAGAGTGGATTGTGTAGAAAAATGAAATTCATTTGTTCCATACTCACTCAATATTTTCCCTTTTTTAAGTTTTAAAGTTTTTTTGACACCTCGTAACACTAGAAAATTGTTGTTTCCGTAAGTACCGGATATGGAAGTGGAGATACAATTTTAACAACCGGTTCCAAGAACCTGAGAAATTTTAATAACCGGTTCGGGAGAACTAGGTGAATGACACCATTGAGTAAAGCAATAGACCCGTATGCTCTATCAACGATCAGGCCATGAGCGTCCGCAGCGGAGGCAAGGGGACAATCGCTTTACCCTGCATTTTCGAAACACTTTTACCCAGAAACACATGAAGGAACATTATATTTGGTTACACCTACTAGAATATTTAATATAGACCTATTTAATGTAGTCCACAAATGCCTCAATATGCCTCAATAATAACTGTTTTGCATCACGCGTTATGCGCATCAATGTGTGTCGGGCTTTTGCCCCTTCCCCGACCTTGGAAAAATCCTGCGGGTGTTTCTGGATAAAAGTGTTTTTATTCGGAACTGTTATTATCTTCAGGTGTGTATAGTATCAAGTATGAACCAGTACTAAAAGATAGTGTGAAATTGTTTTGAATATATGCCACTATAAACAAGAATTACAGAATTCATACTTGAGCTTATTATTGTTGAAGATCATGTGATATATGAAGTACAGCAACCAAGGTGCAAAAGCAAGACTTGCAAAACACTTGGAAAAATGAAGCAGGTTAAATATACTAGCTAGTAGATTTTAATAAAATTAGCTGTAAATAGCATGGTAGATAAATCACTTCTGGCGCACGAGATCGCTGGTTCGATCCCACTTTTCGCCAGGAAGATTTTCTGTAGGACCCATAGTGTGCGTGGATTTTCTCGGTGTTTTCCGACTTCCTTCAGTCCACCATTTCGATAATCATCATCACTGCTCCTTTTAGATTTGGATTATAATCTTGGAATATTAAGCTAGAAAATTTGAAATAGCGCCTTCGGCACCCCAACACCCGTGCTAATCGCGTAGTTTACTCGCTGCAGGAACTTATGCAGAGTCATTCTGACGCGTGATTACTAAAGAGTTCGACTAACGTATGTTTCCTGCAGTAGTCAGGCCTTTAGTATGACTCTAATCATACGTCAAAACGACTCTGCATAAAGCCCTATCTCAGATTTCTCATTCCACCTGGATTGTGGAACAAACCTGTCTATGTAAGTAAGAAACGTAGTAAAAGTTGGTGATAGTTTATATTTAACGAAGCCATGTTTGGTCCAGAAAACGCTGGAATTTTAGCCATAATGATTACCATCCCGGTAGCCACTTCAAAATTGTAGGGGGGCCCTGCTGAAGTTAGAGGGAGCTCGATCCAACAATATTATAGTTCATCACCATATTATAGTTCATTTGCAAGCCTGAAAATTTTAGGGGGGCAGCCAAAATTTAGGGGGTCCCACGCGTAGACCCCCTGGATACAAGCCTGATGATTATGCCATCTAAAGTAAAGTTACACTAAGGCATTCAATTTACAAAATATATGCATTGGGGAAGACAACTTACAAAATACCTGCACGGGAATACAACTGACAAAATACCACGCTTTAAGGAACTAAGTCTATTTTGTTGAAAAGATCGGATTTGTGTAATAGTTTTGTATTTGTATGCTTATTCTTAATTTGCACCTTTGAGACATCTAGTTATGGATAAACGTATATCTTTGTAATTTGTAGAGAAAATTTTACCATAAAAGTATATTTCGTTACCCCTAAATGCAGTTTGAGTCGAATTTTGCCCAGATAACGCTGGAATGTTAGCCATGATATTTAAGCCCCTAAAATAAAGCTGCTCCAAGTATTGCAACTTCGCCTATAAAATAACATTTTTGAACCTACTAAGAATCTGTTTTGTCCTATCTACCTAGGTAATGATTTTGTATTTGTACACGTATCCTTCATCTGCACCGTAGAGGCATCTAATTATAAATAAATGTATAACGTTTAACTGCCGTTTTGTAAGAAACTATTACCATAGAAATGATATAATTTTCCCCTAAATGCAAATTGAGTTGCCCTTTCACCAGAAAACAATGGAATTTTAGCCATGACATATTAAATATCTAAAGTAGAGATAATTAAGTTCTACACCAAGGATTACAACTACGCTTATAAAACACCATGTTTGTGCGTACTGAGAGTCTGTTTTGTCCAAAAGATGAAATTTATATAATGATTTTGTATTAGTATAGGCATTCTTAACATGCACCGTAAAGACATCTAGTTTGAGAAATATGAATAACGTTTCATGAGTTAAAAAATCACTTTTGATCAAAGAATATAATTAATTCATATTTTAAAGCAGGCTGTATTGAGTAAAATGGAAATAAAAGCTCTCATTTCTCTTTGTTGTAAATTATGTATAAAATGCGATCGTGTCTAAACACTTTTCTATCCGTAACTCATGTGGCAACATCGCATGTATCGCAATGTGCTCTGCCATCTAGTGAGAAAGTTTTACCCTAAAGCTGACTAGCGATCCAGCTTAACATACCAGAAATTACATAACCTTGGCCGCAAACTTTTTCCAGTTAGAGGCGGGTTTTCTTCTGCAACAGGAGAACTGCAATTTGTGCTGTGTTGTAGATCTTTTTGTACTCTGTACGCAAAGACACAGGACACTCATAATTCCGATGCAATCAATTTTGTAGAGCTCAACAATATGATTTGACTCTTATGCGTAGTTTTTGAGGTACTGCGCGGAGCATACCCTCATTCTGCCGTTTAAGACTATTGTATTTTGGGACTACTGCAGCGTCCCCAACGAAGTACTACTATGAGCAAAATAAATGACGCGTCTCTTTATTTTGAAGTTTTCTCAAAATATCTCTGTTTTCTTTATATGTTCGAAATTTTGGAAGGTTTTCCCAGCAGGAAACGTTAATAACAAACTCGTTTTTAATAATTGTGTTAGATATTAGCTTAAATAAATTAGAAGCGAAAAACATTAAATCAATCGAAATTACGGGAATTACCAACTCTGCTAAAGTGGGATATTTTCACGAACGCGAGGGAATTCTGCAGTTCAACACGAAGCAGCGACATCTATGTCATTGAGAGAAATGTGGATTAAATCTACAAACGAAACTTTTAACGAAACATTTCTAATATGTCTTATCACGTGCCAGTGGCGTAGCACACTTTTGCGGCCCCCCCCGCAAAGTATAGAGAAGGGGCCCCACTTGTAAAGCCGACACAAGTAAGGTGGAAGTTCTACTTCTTTAAAACTTTATTCATCGCAAGCCTTCGGGGCCCCTATACATCGGGGCCCCCCCGCACTGCGGGGGTTGCGGGGGCAGCTGCTACGCCACTGTCACGTGCATTATCTGCAAACTCGAAATATATAAATCTATACTAAGCATTAACGTATAGATAGAGCATATAGTGAAAAATGCCTATTGAAAAGGACGAATTGGTAGCACGATCGTAATGAAAAATCATCTTTACCGTAGAACGTCTTCATCTTGCGTAAGAAAACAAATAGCTCACTTAGTTAAAGTAACGAGTCTGTATGCCGGAGGTAGCTGGTTCGAACCCCACAGAGGTGCAACTGTCACTTTTATTATTATGGTAATTTTATTTATTTTTTATGTGGGAAAGAATCAAATTGTAACATATGTGTAAAACTCATGACGATACCAAAAAAAATTGTTATCGCACTTGCATTAGTAACCCCAATTTTTTTTTTTTTTTTTTTTTTTGCAAACAGTTTTGTAATTATTTTCCCCGTGCTCACTGCTCACAATATGCTCGCTGGTGCATAATGAATCCCAGCAAACGCTAATTCTAATTTGGAGATTTTTATAAAGTTTCACAATGTTTATCATTAAATAGTCTTCTATCTACTTTTTTACACTTTGATACCAGATTTCCCTATTAAATGTTTAATTTTCCGTAGATGTTTCATTACGGAAAAGTTTTACAGTGTATTTGTCTTGAATTGAAATTGTTTTGAATTTACCGCATGAGGTAAGTAGCCCGGAAGAGGAGAACTGAAGTAACTGATATTCTACGTAAAAGAAACCAATTTTAGATTGATGACGCTTCTTACCCTCAGCACATAATCTTTACGTTAGAGAGTCAGAGAGAAAAATCCTTTTTTCCTCCCCTTTGTCTACTCGTCTTAAAGCTCTACATGTAATGATTGGTGTCACATAATTTCGTCTCTCCAAAGACATTCATGTAATAATAATAATAATAATAATAATAATAATAATAATAATAATAATAATAATAATAATAATAATAATAATAATAATAATAATAATAATAATAATAATAATAATTATTATTATTATTATTATTATTATTATTATTATTATTATTACAGTGAAACCTGTCTATGTTGGCCACCATCGGTTCAATCGAAAAGTGGCCAACTTATACAGGTGGCCAACTTACAGAAAGCAAGTGCGATTGGTGTATTTTAAGAATAGGATTTATAGTATTACTTGATTGTAAAATTTAGTAAGCTAAAGCTTCCCACTGATGAAAGGAGCCGACATAGCTAATGGTTTTACCAAAACAGACAGGGTAAATAAATACGTACAACCATTTCCTGAATTCCTGTACGTGCTTTTTCTTATTCACATCATCCTTCACCACCCTTTTATGAGGGTAGTGTTCTGGCCATTGGCCTCCAAGAACAAATCGTGCGAATCTATGCTTCTTTATGTAAAGTCACAAATACAGAACATCTGCCTCTCATATGGGAATTCGAAAGAGTTAAGAAAAATAACAAAACTGTATTTTTCGTGGCCAAGATACGCAGGTAAATTTATCATTATCATCATAGGGTAAACATTGCTTCAGTGTGGCCAACTTCCAAGATAGACAGGTGGTCAACTTATAGAGTAGTAAGTAACGAATGTCTTATGGGAAAATGCAGGTTCAAGACGAACTAGGCCAAGATAAGCAGGTGGCCAACTTAGAGAGTTGGCCAAGTTGACAGGTTTCACTGTATTATTATTATTGTTATTATTCCTGAATATGCCACCCTTACATACTGTAGTAATCTTAGACATCTTAGTTAAAAGTGCTTTTTTTAGTAATAATTTGAGCAACCACGTAACAAAATGTAAACTGTAGGAGGGGCACAACGTTTTATTTTGCCCCTCTATTTTCATCACACTCCCAAAAGAAAGTATTTAATTTCTGACAAGCAGGGCAGACAAAATGAATAAGAAATATATTTAGAGCATCCTTTCCTCCGTGAGTGGAATATCATGCAGCATTTTTTATTCTACCGAAGATGACTCTAGGCGGTTATGATTAGGTAACAAAAGAAATACGTAATATATTTATAGCGCCCTTTGGCTGTAATATTACCGCTTCTTTATTTGTTCGAAGGCGCCCTACACAACCAAGGGTGACAAAAGAATAGGAAAAGTGTCTAAAGATTATAAAACACTTTATATTTTGTCAGAAGCATGGCAGTGTATGCACAGCATTGCTTTCGTTAACAAGTGTTTCACCCTTGAGCCGCTTATAAAATTAGCCACAATAAATTTTTGCCGATCGTTGCTCTAGAGGGATTTGTCCAGGATGGTTTGGTGTCGGGCTAATAACGATGAGTATGTTTATTTACAACACCGTTAAAGAAATATCAAACTTTCTGAAAGGAACTTACTTAGGAAATATCAGATCCTCCTTATACTTAGCCAGAGCCCATTCTGAAATATTGCAACTGGTGTTCTGGGTGAAGGTCCTATGGGACTATTAGAAAAATATATATTCCCGTTTCCACGCTGATGGTGGAATTTCTGAAACAGTTATTGAATTACGTTCCAAACATTGGCGTAAATAGCGTCCCCACAACCCTGTGGCGTGGGGTCCGCACAAGCTGCAAAGCCAAAAAATATATAGAAAGTACGCAGGGACGGATCAGGCCAAATTTTCACCTTGGCAAAGTGACTTTATGGCGCCCTCCCCCTAGTATTTACATTTTGTCCTAGTGTTTTTAATAGTTCAAACCCATTTTTCAAAAAGACATTCATTACCTAGGAAAACTTCACAAAGAATATGGCCTGCTATAAACAATACGAACACCGTCCCCCGAGCTTGGCCTAGTGGCTAGCACGCCTAATACCATTTACACACCTAATACACAGTTAACCATTTGTGTGTGTGTGTGAGAGAGAGAGAGAGAGAGAGAGAGAGAGAGAGAGAGAGAGAGAGAGAGAGAGCTAAAATGCAATTTTAAAGTTTTACTTCCCATAGTTATTCCAAATAAGCTAAATGGTTTATCTACCGCAGCTGTAAACGAACCACTGAACCATTGCAGCTGTTTTACGGGATGACGAAGTGTTCGTAAAAAGCAACTCGTTACGTAGTCTGCTCCTGTGTTCAATCGGAATCGGAAGTGGCACAGAAATCGAAACTGTATATATACACCACGAAGTGCTCTGTAAACCATGTGTGTGTGTGAGAGTGAGCTGAATAATCACAGTTAGTATGGTGCTAGTTTTAATAAATAAGTGTGGCATAGTCTTTCTTCATACCAAAACCTAGTAATACGGCTAGACATTAAATATTATGTAGGGACAACGCAGCCGCCAGCGTCACGGCCTTGCCAGAGAAATATGTGTTGAGAAATATGCAATAGCCTTTTTAGTCTGTGTAATTTCTGCATTTCTAGACTGAGTGTAATTTCTGCTATGTTCAAGAAGAGTTCATAGCCCTCTCTAGTGGTTGCTATTATGCCTTTCTTGTGTAAAGTTAACAATAGGTCATAGTCCTTTTATAACGGTTACATCGTTCTGGAAGGCCATGTATTCCATTGTAAAGATGGTATTTGAACTGGCGATTCCAAGGAATGGAAGAGGTGAAATGTCCAGGGAATAAGCAGATGCAATATTGTTTCCACGTGAGGCTTACGACCGTTGTCCCGTAACAGGAGGACTAGCTTCAGAGTTTTGTATTAATGTTTTGACCAGCTGGTAGCAGTCCACCAAACACACAGATTGAACGAGTACTATGTTATTTAGAGAATGAAAATAGGTCATAGTCTTCTATAATGATGCTGCAAAAACACCGCTGCCAATGTCATTCTCGTTCTTCTATGTTCGTGTTCCGCTGGTGCTCCTGTGTTGTGTATACAGAACCGGAGCTAGTACTGGAACTTAAGTCGGAATAGTAGTCGGAACCGGAAATGGAACATGAACCGAAACATTTTACTGATGCGTGTAACTTTTACTGCGCATGCGTCACCAAGTGCTCCGTAAATCAAGAGTGTGCTTTGCGAGAGAGAGAGAGAGAGAGCGAAAGGTGCTGACACTCGTTGCCAAATATGCCTTTGACTTTTAAATATTGAAAATTTTGAAAAATAATTTCTTATGTAACTAACGAATATGAAACTGCCGAGTCGCTGGCAGATTATATTGACTCATAAAACCGCACTTCCGGTCACGATTTTTGAGAATTGGAATTAGACACCACCAAATTAATATAGATTACATATACGCCAAGCAGGAATTTGAGGGCCCCACATCTGTCACTCGTTGCCAAATAGGACTTTAGGCCCTAAATTTTGACTCTCTTGAAAGGGAACAAATACACCTCTGCCATGTTACATATGTGCTAGAAAATGTTCTGTTAAATAGGGATTGGAAAAGGAAACGAGGTTTTGGGGGCTGGAAAATACGGTCCATGCGAAAATATACCGTAACCTTCTAAATCTCAGCACGTAAGGGTTAGAAGTTGTAATTTTACATAGGGGTTCAAAAGTTTTTAGTTCTCCTTTATTAGCCCTTCTATGAAGAAGTGCTCCGTAAACAATATATATATATATATGTCTGTGTGTGTGTGTTCTAATCTCTGCTTCACTAATTTCGTTGTAAAAGGGGGCAGACTTTGTATGTTATTTACGAAAATGAAGAAACGACGCCACTTCTTCATTTCTGCCATTGGTTATAGCTTTTCTAGACTGGGAGTTGGAATATGTGTTGCGTAGCCTTTCTTGTGTAATCTTAAAAAAGTCTGCTATAATCTTAGTCAGCTGATTCTTCTTTTGTGTTGTGTATTCGGAACAGGAACCTGCACAGGAACCGGAGTTGGAACAGTTTGCGCATGCGCCACCAAGTGTTTCTTAAACCTAGTGTGTGTGTGTCTGTGTGTGACAGAGAAGGGGATTCCCCAAAGGAACGTAGGGAGTCCCGGATAATCTGCCAAATGAAAGTTGGTCTAAATGGATATGAATTGATAGGGTTTCTACCAGCTAACAATAATATGTTTGTATTAAGTCGATATCTTGAACAAATACAAAATTTCGGACACCTTCGTGCCTGTTGTGTGTGGTTGCATAATCGCCAGGTGCGGATGCTGGCCAACAGTGACGTTCTGAGTATTAAGTGTAGCGAATTTGTACTCAAATGCTCTAGAAAGACATCTGGTATCGGTAGAGCACAACATATGAAGGAGGGTGATTCTCATGTGTGGAAACACGTAACAAAAAATGCCTAGAAATGCACTTATTCTGTAAACGTGAGTTCAAAGCGTCGGAAATGTAAGGATTATTGTCAAGAACATGAAAGCCATTGCCAATTCACCAATAATATTCCCTAAAACCGATGCAATATGAGGATACCAATAAGGATGCAACAACTGAGGTCAAGTTGAAATTGTGCAAAGGGACTCAGTAAGAAACTGGGTAAACTAACTGAATGTCACTAGTGGGATCGCATGACCGATATTGAAATGTGGCCAATGTGTGTTGATATCAACATGTAGCTAATTGACAAATGTCAACATATCCCACTACTGCTGGGACACCGTCACACGTGTGAAAAATAGGAAAATAACTACTCGGGTCTTGAATCTGAGACCGTGGGCTCCCAGTAGGATTGGAAACTGCGAGCACGCGAGCGAAAGCGAGTGCTCTAGCCCTGATTCTATAGGGAGCCTCACTGTCTTATGTTCATAGTCTTATGTTGTCCCTTTGTAGTCTGTGGTCATAATCTTCAATGTTGTAGTCTGCTGCTGGTGGTGGTATATTTAATCGGGATACGGATGCACGCGAGACGAGACGAGACGAGAAATGAAAAAGTCTCGTCTCGTCTCGCAGCCTCAAATGTTGGTCTCGTCTCGCGTCTCGTCTCGCAAATGTGACGTCTCGTCTCGCGTCCCTCATAAAATTTTGAGTCTCATCTCGCGTCTCGCGCGAAACTTTCTCGCATGGTCTTGCAGTCTCGAATATATTCTGGGTCAAAATTTTGCAATGTGTTATTCTATGTCTGTTAATGAATGATGATGTGATATTCGATCCGAAGGCAGGTATTTGACCTAAAAGTCCCTTGGCAAGGTGGTTTGCCATTGCTTTCCATGGGATGAATGTTCATAAGATCCTAAGGAAATGGAACCTAGAGCTCAACATGGTATCCGAACTTGTGTCCCCTCCGCTCCAAATTAAAAGAAAAGTTCTGCTGGAATTTGATTGCTGGAACATTAATTTTCGTCAAATTAATAGCATAATTTACAGCAAAACCAAGAAAAATTGTTGCTGGATCCAACATTGTTTTCCAGCTTAGAGGTCTTCAGCAATATTTGGCTCTTCTAAAATATCGTCGCAACTATCAACATTTACAGGTTTTGGTCGTTTCCTGGAAGGGTGATTTTCCATTATAAAGATGTTTTTATACCACCAAAAGCGCTTGTAGACAAGAAAAGAACTCCTCACTACACAATACGACCCAATTCTTTTGGTTCGTTCGCGCTTGTAGCAATGTTGCATTATCGCATTTTATCAACTTTCGCTTTCAACTTATATCGGGTTTTGCAAAATAAGTTATAACTCTTGGGAGGTGTCTCCTGCCACTAAGACAAGAAATAAAGTTCTCTTGAACTTCCGGTTATCGGACATAGTTTCGGATCTACAAGGTGCCGAAAGCGTTGGAAAATGACTTTCGGACGCCAATAGTTCGGAAATTATCCAATGTAAAGAGGGCGGGTAAAAATTCACTGAAGAAGTCACACCTGCTGTATTGAATTTTGCATGTTTCACAATCCTACCATGCACGCACAAGGGATTTCCCAAAGGAACGTAGTTAGTCCCGGATAATCTGCCAAATGAAAATTGGTCTAAATGGATATGAATTGATAGGGTTTCTACCAGCTAACAAATATATGTTTGTATTAAGTCGATATCTAGAACAAATACAAAATTTCGGACACCTTCGTGCCTGTTGTGTGTGGTTGCATAATCACCAGGTACGGATGCTGGCCAACAGTGACGTTCTGAGTATTAAGTGTAGCGAATTTGTACTCAAATGCTCTAGAAAGACATCTGGTGTCGGTAGAGCACAACATATGAAGGAGGGTGATTCTCATGTGTGGAAACACGTAACGAAAAATGCCTAGAAATGCGCTTATTCTGTAAACGTGAGTTCAAAGCGTCGGAAATGTAAGGATTAGCGTCAAGAACATGAAAGCCATTGCCAATTCACCAATAATATTCCCTAAAACCGATGCAATATGAGGATACCAATAAAGATGCAACAACTGAGGTCAAGTTGAAATTGTGCAAAGGGACTCAGTAAGAAACTGGGTAAACTAACTGAATGTCAGTAGTGGGATCGCATGACCGATATTGAAATGTGGCCAATGTGTGTTGATATCGACATGTAGCTAATTGATATCCCACTACTGCTGGGACACTGTCACACATGTGAAAAATAGGAAAATAACTACTCGGATCTTGAATCTGAGGCCGTGGGCTCCCAGTAGGATTGGAAACTGCGACCACGCGAGCGAAAGCGAGCGCTCTAGCCCTGGTTCTGCAGGTAGCCTCACTTTCTCTGTATTCATTTCTTTCAGGAATAATCACTTTGTTTGGCAAGCGCTCTTGTACAGTCTCCCGACATGATTGTGTGTTTCATTTTGTTATTTCTACTGCACAGTTGTAAACAATCAGAGCTTTAAGATGTTTCTTCCTATTTCTCATGTAGTTTTATTTTCCATATGTATGATGTTCCAGCTGTAGTGTAGTTGATTAATTTTTGTCTTTGTCTTGGCATGTGCACTGTGTGTAAGATACGAATTTCTGGAGGTATTTTCCTATATTTCGAGTACGCCTTTGTCCCAGAAAACGTGGGATATGATACAAGTTTGTTATTTTCAGGCTCTATCAGAATTTGAACCATGGATTAAGAGATTTCTTTTCATGCGTCGACTGTGGGACAATGTCCGAAACAAAGAGGAACATTGATACAATCGTGTTCTAATTACGTTCTAACAAAAAGTTCACCAGATGTAATAGTTAATTGTACAACGTTATTTTCGTAGTTTTCGCACGTGAAACGGTGTTTCTGCAGTAGTGGGACATGTTGACATTTGTTTATTAGCTACATGTTGATATCAACACGCACACTGGCCACATTACAATATCGATCATGCGATCCCACTAGTATCATTCCTTTAGTTTACCCTGTTTCTTTCTGAGTCTCCTTGCACAATTTTAACTTGACCTCAGTTGTTGCATCCTTATTTGTATACAACCGTGTACACCATATTGCATCAGATTGATGGAATATTATTGGTGAATTTTCAATGGCTTTCATATTCTTGACGCTAATCCTTACATTTCCGACACTTTGAACTCACGTTTACAGAATAAGTGCATTTCTGGGCATTTTTCGTTACGTTTTTCCACACATGTGAATCACCCTCCTTCATCTGTTGTGCTCTACTGACACTCCAGATGTCTTTGTAGAGCATTTGAGTACAAATTCGCTACACCTAATACTCAGAACGTCACTGTTGGCCAGCATCCGTACCTGGTGATTATGCAACCACACAGAACGGGCTTGAAGGTGTCCGAAATTTTGTATTTGTTCCAGATATTGACTTAATACAAACTAATTATTGTTACCTGGTAGAAACCCTATCAATTCATATCCATTAGGCCAATTTTCATTTGGCAGATTATCCGCGACTCCCTACATTCCTTTGAGGAATCCCTTGCGCGTGCATGGTAGGATTGTGAAACATGCAAAATTCAATACAGCAGGTATGACTTCTTCAGTGAATTTTTTACCCGCCCTCTTTACGTTGGATAATTTCCGAACTATTGGCGTCCGAAAGTCATTTCCCCACGCTTTCGGCACCTTGTAGATCCGAAACTATGTCCGATTGCCGAAAGTTCAAGATAACTTTTAGTCTTGTCTTAGTGGCAGGAGTCACCTCCCAAGAGTTGTAACACTTATTTTGCATACCCGATATAGTGTTGCCAGATCTAGAAAATGAAATTACTGACAGATATATGACCATTCGTACCATCTCCCACCAATCCTATAGGGCAATCCTACCAAACCAGTGTTTGAATTAAACTCCCGAACTAGAAGGGGATGTTTTGATAAATATATACAAAAAAATTCTTATTCCATGTAAAAATATCTTGTTATTTCTGCGAGCCAAGCCGGGGATGAACTTTGACGAGAGAGGATTTCCCCGCCATCCCCCAACATTAATCGCCAGTACACTCTGTAAAGAAAAAATAGCGACACCTCAATTCTCAAGGTAACTTACACAGAAAACCATAGTTGCAGCCGGCTAGAAGAGGAATAGAAGGAAATTATGAGTGTGATAATTTATTTCCATTATCTGTGACACCTATGGTGTA
Organism: Thermobia domestica; assembly: GCF_964235325.1. Lineage (NCBI taxonomy): Eukaryota > Metazoa > Arthropoda > Insecta > Zygentoma > Lepismatidae > Thermobia > Thermobia domestica. The sequence goes on along the minus strand of NC_137460.1, from coordinate 298,404,009 downwards.
CAATTGCGCTTACTAATTATTTATGTATCAGTAATATTCTCTCTAGATTGCACCTGAGAGCGTCTCGTAAGTTATTGGGGTGAGAATTCTGCATTGCATTTGTGATGTGTAAGCCCAGGTAATTAGCATTTTGTGATTGTTCTATGCTTTGTAGTTGTTTGAACAGTGTCAAGTGGCAATATTGTTGTTGTACAGTATTGTTTTTGTATGAAATTGTTGCTACATGTGAACTGTAAACAAGTATGATTGGTAAGAAATATGACTTGTCGTCACGTGAACAAGACATACTTCTTGCTTTGCACAGCTAAGTTACATCTCTAAGGGAGATGGCTGGAATACTCTGAATTTACCATTCGACGGCAGAAAGAGTAATTCACAAGCAAAAATAGTATCCTTAGTCAACAGTGTAATAGAAAAAAGAAAGCATCACCCAGAGCTGATCGCCAAATAAAATCAATGGCACTGCAGAATTAAGGAATGACTTCCCCCAAAATCGTTTTGATCTTGGGTCTGCAGTCAGTCGTACGACTGTATTGTCTTAACTGTATGAGGAGGATATTACGAAGAAGAAACCGCCTGGAAAGTCGAAACTAACAAAAACACTGAAGACTTCAACACGTACGTTTGTGAGGCGATATGCTACTTGGACTTATGACAACTGGAAGCATGTTCTTTTCTCCGTTGAAAAAGGTTTAGAATAGTTGGAAACGATGGTAGTGTGAAGTTGTGGATACGAATGAGCGAGAAACTTGATACGGATTTTGTTTAAGAGATGCAAATATTCAGTTACTGAGTGATGGTATTGGCTTGCTTCACTGTCAAAGACGTCAGAACAATGGATATATGTGAAGAGTCATTTGATGTACAAAAATGTCTTCAAATTCTGGTACGTAAAATTCTTCAAACAGCTAAAGATAACTTTCCTGAAGAAGATATGGACTACTTCATTTTCCAGGACGTAAATGCTTCATGTCAATGAATGAAAATCATTAATACGTGGTGCAAGAATATGACTATTCAAAGACTCATGTGGCCTCCAAACTCACTTGACATGAATCCAATTGTAAAGTTTGGGTCGATATGAGCAGAAGACTCAATAGACAACTATCTCGGATAGAATGGAACTCACGTAACAGATAATCCGGGAGTGATTCCATGAAATCAAGGTTGCATTTTGCAATAACCTTGTCACCAAAAGGCCTCGACGATTCCCCTGCAAGTCCTAAAAGCCCATGGTCCACGTATGAAATCTAGTTTGATGTATTGTACATCTCAATGTTCGTACACAATATGTCTTACTCTTAAAAAATTACGTTTTTTGTTTTGTGCTATTATTATTGATTTTTCATACTTTTATGTATAATTCTTCCCACAGCCGTTTTTGCTGAAAACATACATAGCTACTAATATATGCATATAAATTCATTATATGCATATAAAAAACCTGAAACTGCGGCGCAAGTATTAAGAATGAACTGCTCATTAAAAATATACATTGTGATATTATCAGTAATTCATGTAAAAACTCATATTGGTTAATGTATGTTGTGAAAACTATATCCGAGCGAGTGTCGCTATTTTTTCTTTACAGAGTGTAGTAATGTGAAAAAGACAGAAACAACAGAAATATCACATTTCGCAGCAATAGGGAGTGTTATTCGCTTTTTAGACCAAAAACAGAAGTTCATGTATTCGTGCGCGCCCGCGTGTATGTGTTTGTGTTGCAAAATAAAGTCCTAAATCGATGCTGTAATAAATTTCCAATTTACAAAGCTTTTCTTTTTTAGAAATTAAAGAAGGCTTTAGTTCTGAAAATCAACCTCGAATAATAATAAATTTCATAAAATGTGTATTGCCCCAATCACTTTTTTGTTCCTGGAGGCATTAACGCTCAACTTAGAAAACTCTATTAATGTAAAATCACTAAATATACAATCAAATGTAATTCATAAATGTTGCGAGACTGCGAGAAGTCTCGCGAGACTTCTCGTGCGAGACTTAACCGAGTATCGTCTAGCGTCTCGTCTCGCATGGATAGGTCTCGTCTCTCGTCTCGCAAATGCGAGAGGAGACAAGACTTCTCACGTCTCGCGTTCATCCCTAAATCGGGAACGGAAGTGGGAGTTGGAACTAATTTTTCTGCTCATGCGTGTAATTTCTACTAAATTGAAAATTTAATTTTACTGCGCATGAGCAACCAAGTTTGTGTGTGTGCGCGCGTTGTGTGTGTTTTGTGTGTAAAACCAGACTTATACTATATTACCAAATGCTGTTTTTTAAAAAAAAATCTCTGCTCTTCTATGTTGCCATAAACCTTTTCTACATCAAAAAAGTGCTCGTAAAAGAGACCGAGTACATCCCTGATGTTATAATGGTTGAAAAATTACTACCGGCAGTGTCATGGTCGTTCTACTATGTTCATAGTCTTGCTGTTGAGTGTAATTCGAATTCGCATGCGTGGTCCGGTGGTGTTCATGCTTGTGTAATCTCTGCAATAGGTCATAGTCGTAAAAGGTTAGTTGTTGCGCAGGGTTGTTTTGTTATTAAAACTTGTTTTAAACAATTGATTTTGTTTAAAATAAATTTTATATAAGTTTCAAATATTTTGTTTTAAACACGTGTATTTTTATCTTGTTTTAAACAAATGTTTATTTTTATTTTATTTATTTTTGTAAAAAAAATCTGCCAGAGAAAGAAAATCACAAAAAAAAAAAAATGATCCCGTTCAGAAGGCTATTTTCTTCCCATACAGTTGTTACACTTGTTACAATTACCAAATTCAGCCCTTTTTGTCATTCATACACTTTTTGTTGGTACCACGCTGGCATTTGCAGCCCCTTTCGTAAAAAACAGTTGGTACAATTCTATTCAGTTCAGCACCATGTAACATATGCTTGTCACATTTTCAAAAGTGTCAGTAAGACTTTCCTACATCTCATGATTGATTGATTTGTTCTTCGTTTTATATATTTTTTGATATGATGGCCATAATACCGTTTTGGTTTATTGGTCACTTTGAAATAGAGGCGCGTTTGATTTCCTTACAATACATACCGAAGATGATAACTGTTCCCCTTTTAATTTGCGGCCTCTATTATACTTCCTACGTGCGAGAAAAGTTTCATCTACTTCCACAATTTTACGCTGTCTTCCTTTTTGGATGTTTTTAAAAAGTAATTTTTAAAAGGAGCAATTTCTTGATTTGAACACTTGGAGAAAGTGGGCGGAGTGTTCTAGAACTTTACTTCTTTTAGTTTCGTGTTATAGAGTTATGTAATTATTACACTGTGATTAAATAATGAATTCAGCCCTTTTGTTTTCATTTGGCAGGGGTGCCCACAAGGGGGGCTATGACGCAAACTGCGTCATTGAAATATTTGGGGGGGGTTAAAATCTATATAAATATGTTTGAGGGGGTGTAAAAATTAACCGAAAAGATTTTTTTTTCATGGAAGAACACCTACGGATAGACAATTAAGGGGGGATGCGTCATGGATATGAGGGGGGTGGGCACCACTGTATTTGGTACTATTTTTCAGCCCATTCCAGAGCTAGGACTGTGGCAACACTGTTTCCGTGTGAATGTTTTGATTTCTCGTCGCTACAGCTGGTCGATGTGGTGATCCACAATTTATTCCATCTCTTTTTTCCTTTGCTTTTATCATCTATTGTATTGTTTAAATGCTTATCAGTTAACTTGAGAGAAAGTGTTGTAGTCGAAGGTTGGACTACTTGTAGAAATGATATAAAGCAATAAATAAAAGAATTATCATTGTATTTGTATTGTATTCAAAAAACAAAGGGCTCTTTACTAAATTGCAGTTCTGAAATTAAAATATTGCAGGCATTCGTTAATAATTACAGTACATGTTGGTTCTCAGTCTTCGTACAACTTGGAATCGTTTAACATGAGTTTTACTGGAAGAAAAAAGGACTTCATTACGAGTAAACCGAAGAAACTAATTTTAGACGTTTCGAACAAACTTGGATTGCAGGATAAATTTGGCACCAACTTAGGGTCTTTTAAAAATATTTTTAGACATGGGTCGTTCAGAGCACAAGGATCCAAGTCCATTTTCAAAAAGGTTCATTTTTGCTCAGCAATCATAGTATCTTCATAGCGAAGAGTCCGAAATAAATTAACCAAAAGCCACGTAAAAAGGTGTCGTGTGGGCTGCAGTTTCATAGGACAACCGCTAGACAAGGGCGTTTCTAGAACGGAGGAACAGGAGGGTTAATTTCTCCCTCCGTACTCATAAATTTAAGATATTGTGTACGCTGCAGCGTGGGAAAGATTAATAATTGAAGCTCCAAATGTCATAGTCAATGATGCATAATTACATTAAATAAATGCAGGGTGTGTCAAAAAGAATACAGCGACGGAAAACGTCATATATTCGCAACCACGAATCCGAAAAGAAAGAAAAAACTACGTAACAGGGCGCAATCTAGATCTTTTATAAGATTACCGCTAAAGAGGGGCGTCCGTTTCGAGGTCATCTTCCCTCCCAATGCCTACACTGAATTTCATTCTTTGGGACAGTAATGTAGATTTAGAAACCTTTTGGTGAGCAAAGTCCATCAGAACAAAATTGAAGTCCTTACACCGAATAAATACAGAGTTTGATCAGTTAAAATCCATTTCCATTGGCCGCAAGGAGCTATAGGCTTATTTCTCTTTTGTATTGTTTTTATTTCTGAACCAAGAATTCCAAAGGTGGCTCTACTTTCGAGTTTCGGGTCTGCTTGAAATTCTGGAATTTGTGCCTAAGCAACTTACCAGTTTTGATCATCTACGCTGAGAAAAATCCGTTCTCCGGACAGCCGTATATTGTACAAATATACGGAATCCTCTTGCTTACTACAGAAATCAGTACGAAGCATACGTTATCCATATGCTACATACGCACTGTCCTTAGATGTTACATCATGCCGATGTAGGATGTCTGACATTTAATAATTTTCCGCATATCACATGCACATACTTATGTTACATTCCTCAGCTATATGTTAAAATACGTCCGTTTATATGTGAGTTTCTGACCGCCTATATTGTTCCATATGGAAAGTACTTATCAGGGGTGGATCTAGGGGGGCGATTGGGGGCGATTGCCCCTCCAGAAGAGGAAACTTTATTATTTTATGTATATAAATTAAAACCCATCAAAAAATTTGGAGCCCTTAAAAGTAACAGTATGACAACCCACCGCCCCCCAGAAGTCGGTCCTGGATCCGCCCCTGGTACGTATAGATGAACACTTATACAGAAAGAATTATAAAATATTCGTTTTCAGTTATACGTCTGCTGTGCGTTAATCCAAAAACTAAGGGAATTATCCATGTAACCTACCTTTTTAAGTACGCCACCTACATTTTTTTTTCCCATTGTAAATTTCCTCCGTATTTATTCGGTGTAAGGACTTCAAACTTGTTCTGTTGGACTTTGCTTATCAAAAAGTTTCTAAATCTGCCTTACTGCCCCCAAACTCTGAAATTCAGAGTGGGGGTAGGCACGGTTGCCCTCTTACCCCCACTGACGCCCCTGTCTAGGGCCATCATATGAAACTAGCCCACGCTCTTTCACGTGATTTTAGTTTCATTTATTTCGTGCTCTTGACTGCTAAGATATTACGTTTTGAAATAGCGTTCATTTGCTGAGCAAAACTAAACACTATTGAAAATACACTTGGGTGCATTGTGCTCTGAATGTCCCAAAATTGTTTCTCTTCAATACAATTATTGATTTAAACAACAACCAATACACAGGCTAGCAGAAAAACTCTAAAGTTAGCATAACATGAAGTGTGCTTGAAACATCACTTTTCGAAAATTTATTATTTTAAAACAATTCTATTAGCATCAGTATTCCGAAATACTAATCAAATTTTTGCAACGAAAATATCACCCAGCTCCAGGTGATCAATTGAGTAAAAATTATGTACATGTGTGCAAAATTCCAATAATAATACAATTATTTGAGCCAAATACCATAAAAAAGTCATATTAAATCCAATGGTCATTCGAAAGTCACTTTGCAAACCATTGGTGTTACTTTGCGAAATATATTAGTAGCATTAGTCCCAAAATTTGTGAACGTAAAATGTATGTGCAAATTGATACTTCTACTACGTTCGAACCACATTTTCAAATTTAGTAATTCACTGGTAGTTTCTGCCACGGGCTGGACATTCAAGTTGATGTTTAATATCTTTAATGATATTATAAACAATTGTTACCCTGTAAAGATTTTTTCAACTCCAGCTTGTAGAAAAAAAATCTTGAACAGCTCGAAGTTACTACAGCCCAACATGCACAATTAGCGATGTGCAGTGGGAATATCCCCCGTAAAAAGGAAAATAAAAAAATGGGAATATTCCCGGGTTTTTCCTGGCATAAAAATTCCCGGAAGAAATTTATTTCCATTTCTTTATTTTATCTTCCAAATTATAAGAACCCTATAACTAATTACTTTATTTTCATTTATTATGATTTACCTCTAGGCTGTAAATAATTTGGAGGTTAAAAAAAATCGTTGACTGTACTTTGTGTAGCTAATCATTTGATTTATTAGTTCCATTTCCATTTGCACTAAAATGTAGCAAAGTACTAATTTACAAATTATAAAAAGGAACTAATTTGTAAAGTACTGTAGAAATTATGTAGAAATAGAGATAAAGTACAATTAATACACCTCGAACCATCGTTAGTAATAAATTTCGGTCTGACTCCTCTCTCTGACTCGGACTTCTCTTATATATGAATTACCGCATGCAATTTCGAGAAAAAAGTAGGAAGAAAGGTCCTGTGTGGCAATGTTACGTGCTAAATTATAGAGATAAGTCAGTATCTTGTAAATTTTGTAAACATAAATATGTATGCGCAAATGTTGATAAATTGGTGAGACATGTATCTTCTGGCAGTTACTCAATCTAATTTTTTTATAACATTTAAAAATTTCATATGTTTATAATATCAGTAGTAGAGTGAAGTTATGAAAATCCACTTACCGTACTTATAAATTTAAACTGTTTAGCGGTGTAAAAATATGTGGAGTTACTATACCATTTTTTCCACGTATTTACTTTCATAGAACATATTTAAGTGAATGCACATTTATACGTACTCTCTAGACATAATAAAATGTTAATAAAATAACATAATAACGTTCAGAATATACATGTTTAAGGAATCCTCTGGAGACAACTGTAATTATATAGTGTGATAGGAAACGAACTTAACTTTGAAATCATAATATAGAACGTAATTTTCTTAGTAATTGTACATAAATTCCCAGAAAAAATCCATTTTGGGAATCTTCGCGGGAATATTCCCGAAGAATATCTTCCTGGGAATTTACCTATCACTATGCACAATATAACGTAAAATGTGGTCGACAACAAGAATAAAATATTTCGTCCCAGCTGACATGTTACAAGTTCACAATTCAGACTTAAAATTTTACGTGAATTCTAAGTATAAATAACTTTTCTTTGTGAGAAAATAAATTTCGTTATATTTACTTCATATATATGTAAAAATCTATTGGTTATGACAGTTTTTGGAGATTTGGGTTCAGGCTCACTTTCGTGTGGAATGGCCAGCAAGTCCTCAGCGAATAAAATTCAACATTTAAGATTTTGCTATAACTCACTTATCCTACGCACAAGAAGGAGTTTTAAAATCTGCAATGTGGGTTGTGGGTTACCAGTTCAAAATCTAACTTTTTTTGCAAAAAAAAAAAAAAAAAAAAAAGATTAATTCTGAAGGCCATCTAGCCTATTCTCTTCAGAGGTTGGTGGCAACACTGGCTACGGCTAGCGTTGACTGCAACGAAATTTGCCGTGGGAGTTCGATCAATGTATATAGAGTATTAGCTGTGCTAGTGAGTGTCTCGTGGCTGGCGATGCTCCGTGAGGAAGTAGGTTAAGTGGCCCTTTGATACACCTACACTACACTTACACTTTCTGTTCCATTTACACGTGCATACATTCCCTTATTTTTACACTCTTTCTATTTCTCCTTTCTTTTTTTCATTTCATACTTCCCACTTCCCTCTACTTTTTGCCCTGTTCACCTTGGCTTTTCGTCCTCTTTCCCTGTCTGGACTTCTTTCCCGATTTTGACTTTTTCCTTATTTTGACTTTTTTCCCCGACTTGTGTCCTTTTCCCAATTGTGTCCTGTATTTTATTCTTTTTTGCTTTTGAATCATAAATCCTCTGTTTGAGGTACACATTTGACCATTTTGCAATAGTAGCACATATGACTAGTGAGCCGGTGCACCTACCTATTTGACCGATAATGGTCTACGTCAAGACAAGACAAGTTTATTTTGGAATGCTTGTAAGCGTTTTATTAATTTTGGAAATTTTAAACTATTTTTTTTATTAGTAATAAAATACACATTTTAAAGTAATATACTGGAAGAACAAGGACAAAGCACAATACCTTATGTTTTAATTAATGAATAATCGTATCGTGCTTTCATAAGCTGAGGCATCATGCAATACGATACGAAATAGAAGTGAAGAAAACTAAGTTTTATATTTTTTATGAGTGGTGCTAATTATAACGTTACTTGTACTTTTTAGGTTCACTCAAGCAGATGGTTCTACAAATAGAATATGATACGTAAAATACAAGGTGAAACTTTTCTTGGATATAGTATACAACATTTCCTCATCATTTCCCGAGGACTCACGAAGTTCAGTCTTTTACGGATTATTCATTGAGGATCTAGGAACTTGAAAATGGGGTAACAAAGCGACTTTCATTTACTTATCGACTGAAACTTGTACATGACATACCACCATTTCTGTACGTGGTGCAAGAGTTTGAACTATCCTCGAGTACGGTGCACTTTATGTGCGCCTCTGTAGTGCCCTTGTACTTTATATTTCACTATGTGTGTGTGGGGGGGGGGGAAGGTGTACTTAAACGCATATTGCATGTCTTGTGCTCGTGGATAGTTGCATTACGTACAAACGTGATGGTATTTCATGTAGAAGTTGTAATGGAACGCATAAGAAACGCAGATCACGGTGTACTCATACTGCATATTCCAGTGTGAGTACAACATGATCTGGGTTTCTCATGTGTTCTATTACCCCTTGTACATGACATACCACCATTTCTGTAGGTGGTGCAAGAGTAAGAACTATCCTCGAGTACGGAACACGTTGAGGAGCTGTTGTATACTATTACCCTTTTTTTTTTTTTTTTTTTAAAGGAATTCGAGTGTGAATATAAGTAAGTACTGTCGTGCACAGCATGAGCGTACTGAAATTAATTATGAGCGATATTGATTGTATTATAAGTGTGTGATCTTAAACTCGTGCAGTTCTACTCCTCGTGCACGTGAACGTATACTTCTAGTGGACCACTGGAAATATTTGAAAAACTATATTTCTATCTCATTTTCTCCTAAAACTTTGCGCTGGGCGACATGAAAGTATCTCAATTGGCATAGATAAAACTCAGAGAGGCCTCCAGAAGTATAGATACGGCATCCGTATGTACGGCAGAAGAACTACAGTGCAAAAAGAGAAACCACGTGTGCTAGGTTGCCAGTAAAAAGCATGGATGCTATTTAATCGTCTCAGAACCGGGCGAAGCTAGCGGGCCCGCACGGCAGCGAGGAAACGCGTCCGAAATGAGCAGGCGCGCCTGTGATGGTAAGTACACACACAAGCGAGAAATTGGCTATACTAGTTTCAGTAGCACTTGGTCATCGTTTCTCATTAGTAACGCTCCCCACTTGTAAATATAAAATACTGCTTCTGTACATTGTGCAGAAATACACAGCCAGTGGAACGTAACATCTAATAGAGTCATCTTTCATATGCACTCATTTATTTTATCCATGGTAAAGTACTTGTAATTATTTTACAGTAGTAACCCTACACTTTTAAACCAGAAACGCAACTGTATTACTTTTGGCAGAAATGTTTTTTTTTTTAACCTGCAGAAATGTGTTCCTTATAAGTATGTCTTTTCATACAAAGTAATCGATTTTACATGTAAATCTTCCAAAATGTGGTTCGCCAAAACTGCATCAGCACCCTCGTTTATGCTTATATCCACCACTGCCAATGCACGTGCTCCGTTCGGACTCGCTCTCTCCGTACGAATCTGGCGCTCGTGCCCTGGCTTGCTTCGGTAGCATTCGTGATTTTTAGTGGTACTGAGTACAAATTGGTTCGTGTTTTACACTGTGATTTTTATGCTTTAATTCCACACTGTATTTATATTGAGCCTTTCTGAAGTCAATCTCCAAGTAATGTTATAACTCCTTATTATAGTTCTAAGACAAATACAAAGCTCTAACCTGACCTGAAAATGTAAGAAATATGTCAAAATTTGGTAGAACCGTCTGCTCGAGTAATGCCCATTTTTTAAGTGTGTGAAAGAGTACTACCAGCATCTATCTGTTTATGAAAACATCTATAGATTTGCTGCTCCTTCTGTAAGAGAAATGCAGAAGTTAATATGCAGCTTTGTCTAGATTCTTGCAGCTAAAATTTGTAGTAGCAAACTTGATAACCAGTACCTGATTTCAGGACTCATGCAAGAGCTCCCTCCTCGTTGTGGATAGCATAAATGTCTTTGACGCGGGTGACCTGCGTTCGATTCTCTGCCGGAGCTATGTGGTTCGGATTCCACTTTAAGTGGAAGGTGCACGTCTCATAAAATTCGCTGGTAAATCCTGAACTAAAATAAATTCAAAAAGTATTCACCGAAACTAAATCCATGATAGATTAAGACATGCATTCTGTTAAGCTCTGCGTTTCAGCCTGATAATAATTTATGATTATATTAGGTTAGTCCAAGTTTTGAGTGGTTTCGTTTACTTACCTCAGTATGTTGCTTTGGGTCAGCAGTGTTCATCGGAATTTAACTCTACATTAATAAATAAATAAATAAAAAAAGAATTGAAAATATGTAAGTAAGGTAAATTTCAATTATATGGAAAGCGGGTAAGAAGTTTAGTCGGAGAAATCTATTTTTGCTCTAATTACCCTCAACTATGACGAAGCGTTCCAATCCGTCAGCCTTCGTAGACCCAATATAGTTAAAATTCTGTTTCATTGTGGTAATCGCTTGGACAGGGAGATTTATTGATTATAAATGAATTAATTTAAACATTATACCAATCGAATTAGACAAAGAAAGGGGGGGGGGGGCTAAAGCCGAAAAAAATCATAAGCTGAAATTTTGTACATACCTCTGGGAAGCTATATATAACAACATTGTAAATGTACGGAAATACCCGGTGATGTGTTTGGCCGCCATATTGTAAAATGGCCGAGAAAGTGTGTTCTATCAAAGTAGTGACTGATTGTCACTTTCATAGCTATAACTCACATTGTATTTTCACTGTTGGTGTTATTTTTGTTTCATTCGAATAACAAAGGACTATTCTTACAGATCACGTATTACACTTACCAGTTTACTTCATATGCAGGAAGTACCGCAGGGATTTCCTTTTCAAACCCCCAGAATTTCCTTTCTTCCAAATAGTTTTCTTATATATTAGCCCAGAAAAAAACATAAGCTGAAATTTTGCACATACCTTCCAGAACGTGTATCTAATCACATACTAAAATCCTGAAGTATCTGATGACGGGTTTGGACGCCATGTTGAGAAATGGTCGCCGATAATAGCTATAACTCACGTAGTATTTGCATTACTTATATTATTTTCACATTGTTCGAATAAAAAAGGGCTACGTTTACAGACAACTAGTTACACTTACCAGTTTACTCGATTCGCGGGAAGTAACGGAGAGGTTTCTTTTTAAATATCACCAGAATTTCCCTTCTGAATAGTAGTTTTCTTATACATTAACCCAGAAAAAATCTTAACAAGGTGAAATTTAGCACATATCTTTCAGAAGGTGTGTTTATCTACATACTTAAAGTCCTGAAGTATCCGGTAACGGGTTTGGCCGGCATAGTGAAAAATGTCCTCCAAATAGTGGTTTTTAAAGGTAGTTAATGTTCTCACTTTAATAGCTGTAACTCACATTGTATTTGCACTATTGATGTAATTTTTAGTTCATTCGAGTAACAAAGGACTACGATTACAGACATCAGTGTACTACACACATGAGTTAAGTTACGGAGTTTTTTTTTTTTTTAAATACCTAAAATTTCGTCAGATTACTTTTTCTTAATTAGTTGTCCTTTGATAGTAGCGATTAATCTTACATTTAATACAAAATATAACATCCAAACTTCATTCAAATCATAGTGATAGAATCATAATAAATAAAACCTTTTTAAGTACTGCTCCTTGACTACGCATAGAGCGAATAAGGCATTCTGTCAAGCTACACTCCCCAACTGTTTCGTTTACTTTTTCAACGCTAGTTGTCAGATCTCCAGAGAAGTTCTTTGTGAATCTTAAAAGCAAATCTAGATGTACTGGAATACTTTCTAATCATCTCACGGCTGCTGGCACCAGTGTTCCTCAAGCTCCTGGAAATGCACATACCTAGATTTGTGTACTGCAATAGAACTCTCTCTCAAGCAGCCACATCCAGTATCAATCATTGCGAAAGATACTGATCTGCTTGTACTTCTGGCCTCAATAGCAAGTGAGAAAATATAAAAGTAACCAAAATAGTTCTGTCGCTTTTTCACCCACCACATTCGAAGATCAATATGTCACCTACAGACGTACCTGGAAGATAAAAAATAGTCCCCATCTGCACTGACGACCTTCTGCCAACGTTATAAGAGGCAATGGATTCCATCGGTTGGACAGAACTTGGTGGGTCGGGAAGGGAAGAAAGTATCAAGTATATTTTGCACCTCTACTTGGGATTGGAACTGGCGTCCGCTAAGATGATTGTCCAACGAATGGAACAATTGATAATCGGTCGGTGGATTGTTCAGGGAGTATGGTGATTGCAATAGTTTCCCCTCTGAAGCGCAGAATGGTGTACTGCGTCATCATAGCCATGTCGGACTTCGCGTTGTCCTGTAGCAGGAGGACACCTTTGCGATTCAAAGTACTGGCTCCAGAATTTTGAGTTTTTCCTGAACATGGCTCAACTGCTAACACTACACTCTTGCATTGATGCTCTGACCAGATGGTAAAAGTTCCCGATGCACGATGTCGCGAGCAGTCCACCAAACACACAGGACTTTTGGTGCAGTGTTGGCTTCGACTCTTGGCGTTTGTGCCGAATGTTTCTCCATTCACACTGAAATGTAGTCCCAGTTCCTCACATATCTGGCCACTATTCACCTCACATCCTGCCTGAAGTTCATTTTGTACATGTGTACGTATTCCGGCACGTGGTGCGTTTTCGAGTGTTTCCAAGCCTAGGGAGTCTTTAGATGATGTAACATATCTTCCGCCCCGCTGCAGCGACATTTGACCCCAGTTTCAACTCTTAACAGCACACACGCCCTTATGACGTTCTGCGGATGTCTCTTGTTCACGGTGAAACTGAACTCCAACAACCAGGTAGTGTGTTGGATATACCCACACCAACAACTGACCTTCGCCTTATCTCCATTCGCATTCTACTCACGGTGTGATCGCCAAATGAACACTGACCTCCACAGAAGGCAACAGGACTTTCTTGGTTACTTTTATATTTCCTCACTTGCTAATGAGCCATAAGTACAAGCAGATCAATATCTTCCCCAATAATTGATACTGGATGTCGCTGTTTGAGATTTCTATTGTTGTACGCAAATATGGGTATGTGCATCTCCAGAGGATTGAAGAACACTGGTGCCAGCAGCCGTGAGATGATTAGGAAGTATTCCAATAAATCTAAATTTGCTTTCCAGATTCACAAAGAATTTTCTCTCGAGATGTGACATCTAGCGTTGAAGAAGTAAACAACAGTTGAGGAATGTAGCTTGAGAGAATGCCTTATTCGCTCTATGCGTAGTCAAGGAGCAGTACATAACGAAGTTTTGTTATTATGATTCAATCACTATGATTTGAATGAAACTTGGATGTTACATTGTGTGTACTATTGTGTATTTAATGTAAGTTTAATTGTTACTCTCAGAGAACGAGATTGTTAACTAATTAAGAAAAAGGAATCTGAAGAAGAAAAGTTTAGGGATTTTTTAAAAAATCCTTTATAACTTCTCTCATGTGTGTAGTAGACTCGTAAGTTTCTGTGATCGTAGTCCTTTGATATTGGAATGAACTAAAAGTATCATCAATAGTGCAAACACAATGAAAGTTATGGCTATTAAGGTGAGAACCTCTTATTACTTTTGAAAACCACTATTTGGTGGCCATTTTCCAATATGGCAACGAAACCTGTTTCCAGATATTTCAGGTATGTTAAAAAATTTCACCTTGTTATAATTTTTTCTGGGTTAATGTATATAGTAAACTGGTAAGTGTGATGCATGGTGTGTAAGCGTAGTCATCTGTTATTTGAAAGAAGTAAAATAACATAAATAGTTGAAATATAACGTGAGTTATAGCTATTAAAGTGAGAACAAGTGACAGCTTTTAAATAAACCACGGTTTGGCGGCCATTTCGGAATATGGAGGGCAAACCCGTCATCGGATATTTCTGGACTTTCAGTATGTTGTTTTAAACAACTTCGAAAAGGTATGTACAATATTTCAGCTTAAGATTTTTTTTCGAGTTAATGTATTAACTGACTGGACTTTATTAAAACCTACTTGCAATGTTGACTTTGAGCTTCATCTGCATTATTATTTTACTCGTAGTAATGAATGAAGTGTAATTTTCAAGCCGTGTTTTAAGTGGTATCTTAATCTACAACTGTTACTTTACGAGCAATAAATGATTGAACATGTAAAAGTTGCCCCGCGTAGTGCAGACGCTAACCTTCTCGCCTTCGGTGCGAGCGGTCCCGGGTTTAATGCCCCCGTTAGGGCACATTTTCCAAAAAGTGTAAGAAGCTTTTTCAGACTAGCCAATCTGAATGAGGTTTTCTTGGGTTTTTCTCATTCACATCAGGCAAATACCGGGGTGGTACCTCACTTTTGCGTCCCAGGCCACTTCATTCATTCCCTTTCCTAATAGAAGTATGATCGCCGAGGGAGGTCGTCTCTCATAGATAACGGCCAATATGGCCATAGATGCTGAATGCCCAGAAATCTAAATCCTAAATACTAGTACATGTAGAGGAAGGCATTTAGGAATACAAATATACGACCTAAAGTGTCGAGCTGCGTATGTGGTAGAGTACGTGTTGTGGTACACAAGGTGGTGTAGAAGTGTATAGAGTAGGTGCATAAATTCTATAAATTAAGTGATTAGAAACTAAAGGTCACGAAAAGACAAAAAATGGAAATTTAAATGAGAAATACGTAACATCAAAGTGGCTCAAAAAGTAGTAATAATAGCACAAACAAAATATATATATATAATCGTGTAGACTATTTTAATCTCAGGAATAGAAATGGGAATATTATCACGAAAGTCCACATTATTCCTAAGAACCTGACTAAAATTTTCAGGAAGTCATATACTTCCTCTGAAATCAGAGTGTTATGGATATTCAAAAAGAAAATGGCGAGAATTGGTGAAACAATACAGTTTATCCAAAAAGGCGTTTAAGACTACACATTGAATAAATAATGGTATATGCTAGTATCCGATGCACGAGCGAGTCAGGAATACTTCATCTCGGTAATTCTGACATTCCTACGTCTGCCAATTGTCCAAAAGGCGTTTTACTGAGTGAAACTTATATTATTTAGTTTGCTTGCCACCTGATTGCCTATGTAAGCCCTTCCGTTGGAAGAATAGGCAATGAGATTGAAGCACAGGAGAAAGTGCTCCATTACAACATCTCCCAATACGGAATTCTTGGGTACTGTGTCGGAACACCTGATTTACTAGCCTGCAGCAGACCGACGAAAAAGCTGTGTTGTAGGTCATGGTACCCTACTAGAGTGTATTGTACTATGTTGTGCTTACTAAAGTCGTTCTAGAGGTCTGTAACAATGCTGTCCGAGTCAGTGGAGGTAAGCACACAACGTAGCAAAACTCAAGTGACTAGTTGAGGGTAATGTTAACTACTGTTAGCTCAAAAGTAAATACCGAAACCAGGCGATGCAGACTAAAGTTGCTGTTCGATGCTCTAAAAGTTATTAATTACCTTTACAGAAAGAGAAACGTACAGTTGTAACAGAACAATGATGATAGAAAAAAAAAATCATTGGCATAACTTTTTATACTTACCTAGACCAGTTTGTAATCTGTTGCGATAAATATAAGTATACCGTTCATAATTTATATACATTTTAATATCCATGTATTTTTCAGGTAATTCGTCACGTCTAACGATGCCCTTTCACTGGTATGGCCTACTCAAGACAACATATATGAGAGATTATATATATTATTTCAACAGATATATGAGGGATTATATATACACCAAGAAGTACCACTACCTAAAAGAAGTTAATGCTACCCGGGTTCGATTCCGGGCGGGAGCTCATGTGGTTCGGACTCCACTTTAATCAGTGGGTCTACTCTCGTATAGCCTAGCTGCTGAACGGGATGTTAAGCAATCAATCAATCAAAAGTTAATGGTGGAAAAGTACCATCTAAAGAATATTATGTTACTTTTTACTTCATCAGATTTTAGGATTCTTATTTCTTCCAGTTTTTTCTCCGAAAAGAAGAAATATGATATCTTTACAAGCCAAACTTCTCAACAGCTGTATTTAATTAATGATCCTTATTGTGTATATGTACAGGTTCAAGCACAATTTAATGATAATTTTTTTTTTTCTAAAGAGCTATCTACCACTGAATACTATCAAAATTAAAAACAAATATTTTAAAACCAGATACCAACAAATACTGTCAAGTTGATACAAATTCTCCTTCGTTGTCATCTCCTTGAGATGAAAATGTTAATTCTCTCGTATCGATTGTTGACTTTGAACAAGAAGAAATTGGATACAAAGACGATGAATTGTATGGTGATGCTACAGACTTCTTAAGTATATCAATGAAGGACAGTGCTGAAGAATATACATTATCAGTTATGCTCAAAGAAACGAAAGGTTTGTAAGCTAATTCTTTTTAACCTCGATAATTATATATCGTTTCTGCGCCACTAAATTACATTTACAAATATTTTTTAAACTGATTGAGCTTTTATGAAAGTTTTGTATTTAATTTAGTTACTTTTTCCTTATCTACTTAAATGATATTAGCGTTAAGAAAAACGTATCTTCTCATCCATGCTTTTCCTTGCATTACAACTTGCCTGGTTCTAGAAATAAAGGTTCATTGTAACGAAATGATTTCTACAGCGTCTGTTTGGAACTATAAATGTTGTAGTTAATTAAATATTCATCTTAATGTTCTTAAAAAAATCTTATCAGGAAATAGATAATTTCGTCCGAAGTTGTAGGACACTTTGCGGGCTTTACTCAAAACTGACGGTAACTTTTGTGGAAAAACAAATTAATATAGTTAACCTTAGTTGAATATACGGAGCGTTCAACAAGGATTTCTATAGATCGATTTTATGTTAAATTTCAAACTAGGAAGTTAACAGACCCGAAAATATCCTAGAAATAATGTAATAATCAACTGACGTACTATTACAAAGATTTAAATTCAAAACTTAAAAAAAAAAAAAAAAAAATATATTATAAATATAAATTCTCAACTTTCAACGAATATTAATAACACATTCAATATTAAGATCATTCGGACAATAATATACGAAATTACCAATAACACTAATAATATTCCAATCCAACGAAGGACAACAGCAATTGAATACACAATTGAATTTTGAATTTAATGCACGAATCTTATTAGTTTAAATTGAATTTCATTTCCAAAAGTTTGATTAATTGATCAACTGGAAATACTAAGTTTAATGCTTCAATAAAGCAATCGCGCTTTGCAGAAATGAAACCATCAAATGCTAAATAGATGGGATTCAATATGAATTAACAATACATTAATCTGTGTTAATCTACGAGTCAAAATCACGAATGTTTAGTGACAAAACTAACAACTAGCAGAATTGATCAAACACTATTGCACCTATTCAAACGGGACCAACTACGAAAGTAAGTCACAAAACTATGAACAGCTTTACGAAACAAATTTAATAATTAATTCAAAAGTAATCCAATTATCTAATTACTGAATTTCAGTCGGTCTCTTGCATACGCTACTGACTTTACTGGCGAACTCTTATTAATAACCATTTAGCTACCAAAAGCCCAATACTGCCGATCAGTGAAGAATCTAGATGTATTGTTTTCGAAAATTCTGCTTCTAAAGGTGTAAAATGATTTTTTTTTTCAATATTTAGATTTTCGGTATTATATTTATTAAGTCATATTCTTCCAACAAGAAGAGCGAACACTTCAGCTGGTTCTGTTATAAATGTTCTTCATTTTTTGCAGCTGTGACATGACACGCCGGCCCATCAGTACTTTTGAACCAGTTGTTTTGGCGTATTTTGCGTTTCGCTTAAACAAGCAGTGTGACTGAGCGCTCCACTTGGTAACTTTCTAAACTCTAATTTCGCTGTCTAAACTTGACTGGCTGCATTGATATATAGTATGGCAGGCAGCTACGAGACGAAAAGGTGGAACAGTCGTCCCAAATTTTGCAATAATACTTGAGTTATGTGCCTTCGTCCATCTGCAGGAACTTTATGATAGTTTAAGCAAATTGTAGTAGTGATTTACTCACTAACGTTTTTTTTTGTCAACATCAAAGGTAAGAGGTTAATAAAATTAGAACTGGTGTGCATGCATCCAGCCTGTTCGTAGCATGAGGTTGCATATAAAGATTTTTTGAAAGTAATGGGATATTAGTACCTAAGACGGCGTTCGGCATATCGATATTATTAACTTGCATTATATTCAGTTATAGTGAATCGTACATTTTATTAAATATTCTGCAGAGTTACGTTACAGGCAAAGAAAAAGTAAGCTTTATTGTTCGTGAAAAACGGTTTAGACAAAAGTATATTTTATTATGCGTTTGTTCAAGTCACACGATTACTGGTAACAGTCAAAAATCAAATAAAGAGCTGTCAAATGTTAAATCTTACTTGCCAACAAAATATAAAAAGCTCTTAACATCTCATAATAGTTTGGCAATGTAGACTTTCAAGTGAATACGTACATCTGCATCTTGAAAATACGCGTAACGTGAAATATTAGAAATTATGAGTATAATATTGGCAAATTAAGTAAGTCAGAGTTACCATATATCAACGGTATTACTAGCTATTTATCCATTAAGTGATTGTATTTAATGCGCTTACTTCAAAATCACATAACTATAATACAGTGATGTCACTCGAATTTAAATATAAAAATCTATAAAGCATTCACGTATTGTAATACTATTTTCCTACTGTTATATTATATAATCGTGTTAGGTTAGGATTCGTCAAGTACAACACCAACTCAAATAAAAGTCAAGAACGTAAATGAAAATAAATGTGAATCAGAGTTGAATTACATTTTTGCAATTCTAAATCAGTATTGTTCGTAGGAACGTAATCGCAGTTTAGTGAAATTTGATACGATAGAAATATACTTTTCTAATATAAGAGATAGAATTGCGTTCGACATCCAAGAAAGAAGATAGATTAAATAAAATGAAAATAAGAAATTAACTAAAATAAAAAAAAGCCTATAGGCAAAAAAATCTTTCTAGATATTTGAGATAACAATATGTAAGCTATTGGAGTGTGGACTCTCCTTTATCCTGCAAAGACTATTTTTATTGCAGTAGTGAAACATTATTGCATGTGTCATTTTTGTTGTGTATTATATTTTTCGTATGTTTTGTTGTTTTATGTATCTCGTTTCTTGAATACTTGTCAATCTCAGTTAAAAGGTGAATTGATTGTTTTGTGTTGAGCGGTAACACTAACTAAAGTCAGTGACATTCTCAAATCATTATTGAAGTGACTTTGTGTCAAAACATCGTTTCTTTGTAGTGAGCGTTACCAGTCGTGTATATCAATACAATTCTGTGGTATATTGTGGTGTTATAGAAACACATAGTGCATAAATATATATAGAGTCTTTAGTAGCATGTTTACTCAAGCAATACATTGACGCATAGATTTGTTAAATGAATACTGAAAGCTCTGAGTCGAGGTTGCGTGCGACATTCCAGTGGACAGTCAACGCTTCGTCTGACAATGTCCTATGTGTCAGCAGTGTGGATAATTAAATTGAAGGATTGAATGATAAGTTGACGTTTACAATCCAAAAGTGTTCTAGTATTGGATACGCTTGGTTTTCGAAGCGTGTGCTCCTGCTACCGAGATTCCTGTTAACAGAAGTTTGTTAAAAACGTATTCTAATTTATAACCACTAGTAACTTCCGCCATTACATAATTGGGATCCTGTAGCAGGGCCAAGAAGTTGTTTCGAGGTGCCGCACTCCCATTCACCCTTTCCTAATGGTTGCACACCTTAAGTTATATAACGGACGAAGAGGAATTTCTACAATCCATAAACTGAGAAACTAAACTTCAGCCACTCATCAACTATGACTACTACGTGATATTCATATTCCTCTCAATGAAACACCTAACGTCAATGAACTCCACCATCTCACATTTTATCGAAACTTCTCATAGACTAAATCAGATTTCAGACTACTAAAGAAAATTACAATAGAAAATATTCAATAGTTATTCCGCCTGACTAGATAAGTAGTAAAATGATTCTATTTTCTCTCTCAACTATTTCGAGCTTTAAGTTAATGGAAATTTAAACCAGTGCTTCGTCTTAATCCCTTCGCACATTTTAGAAATAACTATACTTTACAACGAAAACAATTATGAACCTAGATTACATTCTACATATAGATTTTCCAGTATTTTTTCAATTCTCAAATCATAAAAACAAGAAATTTGTAAGCAAAATACACGACCTAGCACATTAAAAATTAAAAGTAATAGCATGAGTGTATTATATCGCGAACTATCTTTGATAATTAATAATTCTAACCTCTCATTTCAAATAAGCCTCCCAAGTCCATTCAATGCAAAGTAATAAAATTTACTCATGAGCCATAAAGCAATAGACAAACTTCTGAGTCTGAACTAAGAGGATTTAACTTTGTTTTCACCTAATTAAAGCGACTTCAGGAGCTTGCCACCTTACACGTTGGGGACGCCTGAAGGATTGCACTTGGTTCCGCGACTACACTGAGCTTAAATATTCCTCCCTATATGTTACATTAGCGTCGTTGCACTAAAAACAATCCAAATAACCTTACATGTGTATAGGTTGTCAGTTTAAATTCTGTTCCTACGTACGATTCTTATGTATGTTCTTGGCGAGGGCCTTGTACACGTGACCAAATGGCCTCTTTGGATGATATAGCCTGTACGTTTTACTTTTCAGTTTTTGAATAATATTTATGCCAATGTATGAACTCTTACGCTAATATAAATACACCTCATACAGATGTACTAGTTTACGATGTATCACACTTACGTCTGTAGTTGGATAAGGACTACACAGAATTAAGTTGAAAGTTAACCGCGCGCATTGGTACTAGAGAAGAAAGTACGTGAGTAAGGCCTACTATGTGAATACCATTCTGTACACATTCATTTCACGACCATTCTGTACACGTTCTTATACTTCCATTTTCGTATGTAGTTTAGTTTCACTATGTACTAACCTCATTAAGTTTTCCTTCCACTGCATTTAGTTCCTTAATAAAGGAGAAACACTAAATCACATGCACATCCAGTTGAGGACTTAGAGACCTGTTACAATTTCTTCTTATTTATGTAGAATATAGAAGATATTTTCTTTCCTCTGTAACTGTCTTTGCTACACCAAGTTTATACACATGCAATACAAAGCAGAAGAACTTAGTAGTTTCATTAAAATTTTCATGGTTACGAAGACAATACATAAATAAACTCAAAAGTACACAGTTTGTGATCTTCTAAGTCACTGTAAATGTAATGAAAGCCGCACTTGAAACTTTATTAAATTAGTATACTTGAAATTAATGTTGTCATTTTATTAAATTCTGCAAAATTGATATAAATAAAAGCAAAAAACATGCATTGTGACAGTCATTTCTTTGTGCAAATTACTTCAAACGATAACCATACTATCTCCTTTCAGGATATTAAGTCTTTAAAAGTTGAGTTCAATATTAGTGAACTTCTCACTTAGAATATGCTAGTAAATTAGGAAAAAGCGAACTTCCGAAATTATGTTGACTTTAGAAGTACTATTATTAGATTACTCCTCGTACGAAATCAATAGCTTTCCATTTAGGCATGCAGTGATTTGCTTGCGAAGGGTAGAAAACGGAACAATACTCTAATGTAAAGTTCATGTTTCTCCGCTGATTCTACCGCATTAATATTTCGTATATGTGGTGTGACATGATAGTGACGGACATCATAAAGCATGCCTTTTCATCTAACTGATTTGCTTGCGAAGGGTAGAAAACGGAACAATACTCTAATGTAAAGTTCAGGTTTCTCCGCTGATTCTACTGCATTAATATTTCGTATGTGTGTTGTGACATGATAGTGACGGACATCATAAGACATGCCTTTTCATCTAACTGATTTGCTTGCGAAGGGTAGAAAACGGAACAATACTCTAATGTAAAGTTCAGGTTTCTCCGCTGATTCTACCGCATTAATATTTCGTATATGGTGCCTTCCATTTCAATTCAGGCAGAGCATGTACCATCACCATCTCAGATATTGTTGGAACTTTTTCTATAGCAACTAGACATGTTTTTAAGAGACCCATATTTTTTTGTTTTGTCGAAAAAAATTTTCCCGCCAAGTAATGGGCCATCAAAGGCGGGGAGTACAATTTATGAATTGTAGAGGACATGGAAAATGGTCAATTTCGGAGCCTCACCATTCGGCTATAGAGACAGATAGAGTTATATTTCTTGTTGTGGTATGTACATAGGGATATAAATAAACTATATTTTATTATAGTTTGGTTTGTGCATGCGTATCTTTTTGTACATAAATTAACAAATGAACGTCAATTTATCTGAAAAGTCGAAGTTTGCGAATTTTTTTCGAGCACTTTCGGTTCGAATTTTAAAATTCTGTTTTCACGGTTGGTAAGACCTAGTTACCCACTTTCCGAAAAAAAAATTGTATCGCTTGTGTGGTCAACCGTTTTGTCGCAAAAAATTCGAGAAATTGTAAAATTTTCAAAAATCGCCATTTTTGGGCGTCATTTTCTCGAAAACACCATTTTTTAAAATTCTGAAATTTTGTCAGATGGCTCAACTTTACCTGAATAATAAACACACCAAATATCATTCTCGACCAATGCTTCATGGATTAACTGCAGCCTTTTAAAGTTAGCGAAGTTTCGCTAATTTTGATGTCACAGTTAGCAACACTGGGAACAATAAAAGTGCAATGATTTGATGATGTTTGTGGTTGATATTCATTAAATGAAGAATAAAAGGTTTTCTTGGCTGTTTTTTTTATTATTTTGAACAAAGAGGCTCTCTGAAATAGTAAAATGAGCCTCCCTCTACTCCTCTTAAACTGAAGTAATCTGAGGTGGAAATTACGATTACGAAACACACAAATTTTAAGTTTACTTGAAATGGCCATCCAATGAATTCTGATGATCTATAAAAGGCATAAACTATTACCTCAGTATGATTTGGAATGCTCCAAACAAAGTCTCAATTAAGTGCGATGTCATTACAGTGTTCGAAAAATGACAAAGTTAAAAAAAATCGAAACGTTTTCTTACGCGTTCCAAAGAAATTTACTGAATTTTTAAACAGAACAATCCCAGCATAAAAATGGATCACTCGGAATTTTATAGTGTTCGACTAAAGTGTGTCAGTCCGCAACCTGAGAGGGAAGTGTGTGTGTATTGTGCAAATTTTAAGTTAGCTGCTACTGCGTTGCTACAAATCAAAGGTGCAACCTGTATTGAAGCTGTCATGAGTGACCTTTTTGATCCGTAGAAAATGACAGCTGTCTTCTTCAAGAAAGTGGTGAATGTCCTGGAGTGGAAGAAATAAGTGTGGTGTCTTTAATTATTGATCCTGATGAAAATGAAAGTGGTTACGTATGCCATATGGGAGAATAATGATCTCGTTAAAAAAAAAAAAACTGTGCCACTTTCTGTTTTCGTATCGTACATTGCCGGTTTAACTGTAAGAATTGTAATCCATGACTACATCAAGAAAATCCAAAGAGAATCAATTGCTTCTGAAAACCACCGTATAAAATTTCAAGTTACAAATTCTATTTTACTTCATGTGGACTTCGTTGAAAACTGGACTGTTATTCTGTAAAGTGAAATTCATTTCATGTGGACTTCGTTGAAAACTGGACTGTTATTCTGCAAAGTGAAATTCAGAGTTATCACCGAAATATGAAACAATTGACAGTTTTGTTGTTATAAACGACGATAAAACACACGATTCGGCTCATGTACTCATAGACAAGATTCTAAACATACTCGAAGAAAAGCGAAAATATATTTTATAGAAAAAGGTTTGAATACGTGAAAATAGGTGTCTACAATTTCCCAAACCGTGTCAGTGATTTCTGATGGTGCTGCATCCCACTTTAAAAGTCGCTTTCAGATGTTCGAGATGCTTGCAGACAGGACCGATAAAGCAGTGTTTTTGCAGTGAAACCGGCCATGCAAGGGTCTCTGCGACGGTAGTTGGGAAGGGGGGGGGGGCAAGAATGTGGCAACGGGCCATAGCCTTAGGCTAAAACAAATACACAGTATTAAAAGCGCAGAAGATAAAAATGAAATGAAATCTAAGTTTTACGTTCCACGGTTATGCCGGTTAGGCTAAAGGAGACGGTGATTATGAGAAATGAATGAAATGGTGGAATGCAGAACGGCAGGAGCTGGGATTGAACCAGGGACCCCAAGCACCGGAAGTGAACGCTCTACCACTGAGCCACCGCGTCCCCACTAAAACCGCAGGAGAATTCGTGAGTATAGTGCAAGTACAAACTCCGGGTATTACTCTCGTTTTGTTACCTGGAACTGAATTCAACGACTTCCGGAACAAAAAGGGAAAGTATGCGACCGGTAACTGGTGTTCAACGAAGTTATCTTTGGCTTTCGGAAAATTGCGAAGTTTTTATGGCAGTAACGGGTCACGGTGAACTAACTTCATACTTCCCCCAAAATCGAACTTTTGCAATTCAAAGTGTAGATTTAAGAAATCTGCAAAAAGGAACTTTTGTTATATACATATATGTATGATAACCAGTGGTGCGTAGCAGAAATATTATGAATAAATCATGAACTACATGAAGTTTAAGTGCTGTTTATGCTTCCACATGAACCTTCAGCAGGGTACAGGTTTCCAGAAGAGCATAAGAGAAGTGAAAAGAGTAAGTGTTTGTGTCTATCGACAATGTGCTACGCAGGGGCGGATCCAGGACGGACTTCTGGGGGGGATTGTAATACTGCTACTTAGAGCTACTTTTAAGAGCTCCAAACACTGGGATGGGTTTTATTTATATATATATAAGAAAGTTTCTTCTTCTGGGGAGGGGGCGGCAATCGTCCCCCTAGATCTACTCCTGGATGAGTTATGAGTAAACCAACATCTATTGGAGCATCTGCACGGTTACATGCTGTTAGCAAAGAAGACAACGAACAAGCAAATGATTGGTCCATGTAATATATATATATATATATATATATATATATATATATATATATACATAAACTGTTTCCGAAGACCATTTTAAGTAAGTGAACTTGAAATTTGTGTGTTTCGTAATCGTAATTTCCACCTCAGATTACTTCAGTTTAAGAGGAGTAGAGGGAGGCTCATTTTACTATTTCAGAGAGCCATTTTAATCAAAATAATAATAAAAAAAAACAGCCAAGAAAATCATTTATTCTTCATTTAATGAATGTGAACCACAAACATCATCAAATCATTGCACTTTCATTGTTCCCAGTGTTGCTAACTGTGACATCAAAATTAGCGAAACTTTGCTAACTTTAAAAGGCTGCAGTTAATCCATGAAGCATTGGTCGAGAATGATATTTGGTGTGTTTATTATTCAGGTAAAGTTGAGCCATCTGACAAAATTTCAGATTTTTAAAAAATGTTGTTTTCGAGAAAATGGCGCCCAAAAATGGCGATTTTTGAAAATTTTACAATTTCTCGAATTTTTTGCGACAAAACGGTTGACCACAGAAGCGATACAAATTTTTTTTTCGCAAAGCGGGTAACTAGGTCTTGCCAACCGTGAAAAGAGAATTTTAAAATTCGAACCGGAAGTGCTCGTAAAAAATTCGCAAACTTCGACTTTTCAGATAAATTGACGTTCATTTGTTAATTTATGTACCGAAAGATACGCATGCGCAAACCAAACTATAATAAAATATAGTTTATTTATAACCCTATGTACATACCACAAGAATTATAACTCTATCTGTCTCCATAGCCGAATGGTGAGGCTCCGAAATTGACCATTTTCCATGTCTTCTACAATTCATAAATTGTACTCCCCGTCTTTGATGGCCCATTACTTGGCGGGAAAATTTTTTTCGACAAAACAAAAAAATATGGGTCTCTTAAAAACATGTCTAGTTGCTATAAAAAAAGTTTCAACAATATCTCAGATGGTGTGGTGATGGTACAATTTTATATTTTTTTTTTGCCTGAGTTGAAATGGAAGGCACCATATCTGTTGTGACATGATAGTGACGGACATCATAAGGCATGCCTTTTCATCTAACACTTTTGGATGTGGCTTTTAGTACAGATAAGTGTTTAGCTTTGCATGGATATAACCTTGTATATATTTTTCATTCTCCTTACCTATCTTGAAGAATATTTAGCCTGGCTCCCATTCTCGAAATTTTCATTGTAAGTTCATACGAGAGTTTATTTTTCCTTAATTGAACTCTAAAATATGTGAACAATGGCGTAGGAGTAATATATTAGCGCAAACTTTGATTTCCAGTCATGACTAATGTGCGCAATAAGGCAAAAATCTTGAATACTTTCCAACTTTTATATACTTCTGATGTTAACTTGTTGGTATATTAATATAATTTTGTTCATGTCTAGAAATTACTTTTTCCAAATTTCAAGTGGGTATTGCCATTGTTTTCGATATGACTATAACGTATATTGTTTCATGTACCTTAGTATAATGTAATCAATAACTAAGTTTTTAATCAACCGGAAAAGAAGGTAAGGACAGAAAATAGTTATAAGCCACAAAAGAAAAATATTTTCGAGAGAGAAATTGTGCAATCTCTGATACTTAATGTGAAAACCGTATATTTTGCAGATTGATTGACACCAGTACTCTATTATAAACAATTCTCAACATACGTCTATTGTCATGGATAATAAGGAAGTAGATGGAACAATGTCTGATGTGGAAATGGTGACTATATCTTGTGTTCCAAAAATTGAATCATTTTGTCTGGATGATTTAGATTATAATTCCGATTCGTCTCAATCTGGTTACAATGTTTCTTCGTTTTATGTTGAGGATATTCGCATTGCTTCAGATAATGATGATGATGAAACCCCTAAGCAACATTGTATTCCAGAGATTAATACACTAAAAACAGTTGATTTAGCAGTCCCATCCTGTGCAAGAGAGCTTGTCAAACAAGAAGAATCAAGCAGCGTAATAAGTGATTTGGACATTAAAGAGGAAACAATTGTCGTGTCTGAAGCTCTAGATAACACGGATTTAACGGTAGTGCTCTCTGCCCCAGAGGAAAATGAAATCAAACTGGAAAATGACAGTGTACAATTAGAGCAAACTGATTTATTCAATGCATTTCAACCAATGACTGAGACTTCCATCCCAGTAGATGTGCAAGTCAAGATTGAATGTAGTGGAAGTAGTACAACTTTTGATCCAAACATATCCAATTTGAACAATGGATACTTGAGGACGGTATCACCCGATGTATCAGTAAGGTATGTTTGAATAGATTTTTTTAAATGCATATTTTGGTCATGGTAGTTTTAAACCTGGTAATAAGATGAAGACATGCTTACCAAGTATTTTATATTAAGATTGGTAGTGTTTGCAATACTGTATAAACTTTCCATCTGCAACGTCCGTTACGATGAAGGCTCCAGAACTCATTCCTATCATTGTGATCTCCATGGAGCGGCTATTTGCTGGAGTTCTGGCTTTTGTGACGTTGAATATAGGTGTTGAACGGCGTGGTTTTGAACCATCATGTTCTGCCATATGTTAAAGCAAGAAAAAGATATGCACAATTTTTTTTAGTTTTTCAATGTGAAAGATAAAAATTGTGCCTTTGTGAGAATTTGTTTTAATTACGGCTACAAAATATTTTTGTTATTGTATTGCATAATCAGTTGCAAGCAACAATGATATAAATTTCTCAAATATTTGTCATTTTAAGAAATATAAAGTCTTTACAAATAGTCTTTATCATCTTCGGAACGATTTTAGGTTTCAAACTCTTCAAAATAGCATTAAGATCTGTGCATTTACTGAAAACAGTCTAAACTGTGATTTGATGTGTTGATTATTTATTAAGCTTTTTCGAAGCTATGTCTTGATAAATGTCGAATTTTTAGTCCTTTGCAACTTGTTTTATAGTTATTCAAAGTCTACCGTATCAGATTGATAATAGTCAGTACTAAATTATTTTCGTATCATTTATATAGAGGGTCGACTATTTACCTTCAAACGCTTTTCTTACTTTTAAAATAATATCTGCAAAACACTGAAATTTCGTACAGTGGAAACACCAGGAGTCGATAATCGTTAATGTGCCCTCTATTGGCACAAGAATGATAATGTTGCCAACCCTATATAATCTTCTTTTGTTTTCAAACGCCACTATGTGAGATTGTTGTGTATCTTAAATTTACAAACTTACAATACTACTCTTATTCAGTGTTGTAACCGAAGGCGCTTTAGTACCACAAACATTAATAACATAATTTTGGAGCATACTACATCAATGACGAAGTAAGTGAGACTCATTGCTAATGAACAGTATTGTTCAAGGAAACTTGCTCACCGCGTTTTATTTAGTAAATTTTCCATTCTTACCCAAAGGCGGAATTAAATAAATATATACTTTCTTTCTCAAAGTAAGATCGTTGTTTAAATTCGAAGTACCTGAAATTCCTACCTACGGTTTTCAGAATATGAGGTTATAAAACAATGTCTGTGGTCAATATCTTATTAACAAAATTGAATACTTAAAATGCTTGAGACTTTTATACTATCACCATGAGATGGTGTATTTCTGATAAGAGAAATTAACGTTACGTGGGATTGAACATATAAAGATTTTGAGTAGATTTTGCCTCTACTCTTTGACAGTTATCACATCAAATCATGTAAATGGTTTCCAGTAAACGTGAATATGTTATTCTGAGCAATCCGATATCCCAAACCTATCCCCAATTTGATTAACGTTAAAAAAATTGTGAGAAACTGCTTAAAAGTGTGGACTTGATAGAACTGGTTGTTATTATGTTTACCAAAACTACCGCTGTAGTGTTACATGTAAAGAAGAGAGCAAAATTTTCCAACAATTTCCTAGATGTACGTCATTTAAGCACTGTAAAATCTCTGTACACATTTGTTAAACGTCCTAAACTGTTTCAAATAGCAAATTGTTGTAATTGAGATTATGGAAACATGATTTGTGGTCTTTAAAATCATCTAATAATCGGGTGTGATACTTACCTTCTCAGTTTCCTTTAAATGTGTTAAATTTATATGTCTTTGTGTCTATTACTTGTTATTACAAACTATTTGTATGGCTTTAGTATCGATACTAAAATCCTTTCGATCTACAATGCCACCACGTCTTACTTATGTTATTACTGTTCTAAAAGCCTTTGAAATTTACCTATGTTTGGATTTTTTTTTTCTTTTGTAGGGTCCTCAGTTATTGATATGGAATAATAAGCGTGGTATTGTGAGTTTTAATCCTTAGTATCTGAATGTAGCACTTTCGGTTCTTGAACAGCAAAAACTTTAGCGTTTTACACATATTTAATAGTTACATAAAATATTCGTTGATACTAGAAACCTACTGGAAATTTGTATGGATATTAGAAATACTGGAAGTAGTGTAAAGCTTGAGAAGTTAAAAATTCCTTTTCAGACCTTTAAGATTGCTGCCCTATAATGTAGGTACAGATGCTGATAGCGCTAACTTGGTAATCACTGAAAAAACTAGCTACTTCGAGAAAGAAAATGGATAGTATTTACAACATAATAAAATGAATAGTTATTATTGTAAGTATTTTTAATTAGAACATTTGTATAATATTATCTTTTAATTTATATGGAGTTTGTACTTATGTAATATCTGTCAAATGTCAAGACAGTTGCAGATATTAATTTGTAAGCATGAACCTTAGCATAATACTCTTTGATATTTGTAGTTAATTAATCTTTTACATAATAGAGTCTCTGTGTCAAATATAATTCGAATCTAAAGCAAATGTTGTGTATATGTAGGTAACGAAAAGTTTGGCTCTGAGGATCAATGAAGAGCAGCACACACACAAAAATCAATGTACATTATTACAAGCATTCTCTGAGATATAATATACAGAAAACTCTTCTCGTCATATTTTTCTTTCTTCGAATTGAACATACTAGTTTCTGTACACTTTGTTCTGTATGTAATACTGAAGATGACTTCCTCAACATATTTTACGGGCTGTTAAATAACACATAGTCGTATTTTGCACTTACTTTTTCTCCCCATAGTAGTATACTTTTTCTTAACAAAATACTGGAAATATTCATTCAGTTTCAGTAAACACCATGCTACAACTGTGATTTTAGTTACATTGCGCAACCTGTATCTACATTCGCATTGTAATATTTAACGTACCACATCTTCTAGTCTATAGAAGAGAATGGTTTGTAAAATTATGTATTTTGAAGAATTGAAAATGTGGGAACAATCGAGAGAACTCCTTGAAAGTCATGGAGACAATGGTGCACCAAAAACTCACATCGTAAGGTTGAATCATGGATCCCTCACTGAGTAACCAATGCTTTTTGTCTTTTGCCTATATACATATAAATAAATAAATAAATAAATATATATAAATATACTGTATAGTGCCTTCTATAAGCAATTTTTCATTTATTGAAGAGCTCTGCGCATAAAAGCATCAAATGTGGCTATAATTTTAAACGGTAGAATTGTGCTTTAATCTCGAATGCAACTTTTCAGTGGAGTAATCCATCAGTTTCCTAGTGCAAACTTTAAAGGTACAAAGAGTGAGGAAAGCGTATCAAATATTGCATCATAAAGCAAAGATAGGGACAAAGCGTAGTGTAAATTTAAAAAGTGCCTCGGAACTGTACCAAGATGTCTTAAAAATTCACTGTGCTATTTTGCTTTAGCTTTTATAGATGTTCCAATTGTTTTAAGAATTTAAGTTTTTTTTTTTTTTTGGCGGATAAACCAGATACTGTACAAGTGGAATTTCAAGAAAGCCAGAGAAAGGGTTTGTCATACAGATTTCAAGCGCAGTGTTGCATATTGTTAACAATTGATAAATACAATTACATGTCTTCGGAAACTTAAAAATGTATCGAGACAATAGAAGAGCGGAAATTAGAATTTGAAATAATATTAGTTCCGTATAATATCATGATATATGTTGTAGGTTCCATTTCTCTCGAGCATTGCCAAGACCAGCTTGCACCAAAGTATGACAGATAGAACTTTAAGGCCTGGAAGTCTGCAGTGTTATTTATTTTAGATTCTCTAGAGTAAATAAGTAAAAGATTTGTATCAGTTTTAAAGTAGTTGCTATGAAAAGAAAGTTTGTTTGGGCCACTCCAAGGAGAAGGAGAAGACAAGAGCAAGTTTGCCGTTTTAACTCTTAGTTCCACCATGTTGAAAGAGGCGACAGATATCGTATCCTTGGGTAACCCAAAGAATCGAGGAGTTAATATTACAGCTTCGCCGGATTGAATAGCACTTTAGGTTGAAGATTTAGAGCAGTTGACGGTGTTTTCGAAAGTTCAAGAGGTGCGAATCCATGGAATGTGAGGCACATCCAAGAAATATGTACTAAAATTTACTAAGATAGCACAGTTGAAATGCGCGATGCGTTTATTCAGGTGTAGAGAAAGAGTTCATAACCGTATCATACCTGTAATTTTATTAGGTCAGTGATGGGAGAACTGTCAGCACTTTTCCTCCGAGTTCGATCTACGCGTAATAACTAAGTTTCTACACGTTGAGAAGCAATCAGCGTCAGTGTTTGATGTCATGGGCGAAGGTATGGTCAGAAGATAGTGGTGACAATTCACAACAGACCGCGTCAATCTGCAGAAGAACACCGTGGGTTCGAACCGTTTATGGTTACATATTAATTGATGGAAAGTACGGAGGAATCAATTCCTCAAAACCAGCGTCTTAAAATATCCCAACTCTCATGGTAGATTCCGCAGATCTCCTTTCCTCCTGCTGCGTTAGATCATCATCCAGATATTGTAGTTTTACCAGTTAGGAGAAGAATGTGTTCCGAAACAAGTGACAGTGGAACACATGAAAAATTACCCTTACCTTCATTTTGACCTCCATCCTGCATTACTAACAGGAAGTACACATGTTCCTCGAACGAATCGTCACCAGGAACGAAATATAAGTGTCGTACGTGACCTACTGCCACAGCTCCAACCTATGCTCAAGTTCCACCTGTTCGACCTGAAGCAGTATCTTGTCGGACGTTTCTACAGCGTATGGTTATGACACCTTGGTTCCGACCTTCGGTGACAGAATTCTTTGACACATACAGAAGCTAATGCCGCGTTACTACAGTGTTTCAACAAGGATGATACATATGTTGAAGTACATTTTATATCAATAACCACAATAATAAACAATTTTTTTCTTACATAAGTCAGTCATTTTACATTCTAGCGGAACTTAGATTCTGGATGTGCCTTGTGCACACCTGTATGATTCAAAATTACAAATGATCGTTGGTGTTCTAATGTATTTTTCGATTTACGTGGAAGCAATTAGAAACACCTCATTGAGTCTTGTTAGTTCTCGTCTTTGTGTTGACCTCTTAGGAGCGATGGTTGAGAAAGCACTTGAAATGTTTATATGCATTAAACTTAATACGTACTGTACGTGTGGGACAGATAAATCTGTAGTTTGAGTCATTCCACAATTCGAGATAGAACTCACTCAATTAATAATGACCAGAAGCACACCCTATCGCGTATGCAGAAGCTATCACCCCTTAAGATGAAACTATGAATAAGTCCGTGTCATTGAGTCTAGCCGCTGGCACCCGATCGCTGTGCCGAGAGGAGTGCAATACTATTTAAAAGCTACGAAACAAATTAGTATGTTTTTGTTTGTTTGTTATATTAAAATTAGTAGTAAATAACATAAATGCTTTTAGAATGTATCGTACCTTACAGGATGGAATAAATAAAAGAAGTGTTGCAGTAACCAAAATGTTAAAAACTGGTATATTAATGTATGTATTTATATTTTTTTCAGCGACTTCGGTGTGGACAGCAACAAATGGAAGAACACATGCTTTAGAAGGAGGGATGACAAGCCAAGTCAAAATAAAAACTACGAAATAGCACGGGAATGTGAATCATTTACCGATAAAAATGTCGACAATTACTTCAAGTGTGACCACTGTGCAAAAATTTTTAAACGAAAGTCTGCTCTTTCTACACATATGAAAACTCATTACACAACAATATGGCCTAAGCGTAATAATAAGCCACATACGAAACGTGAATACAAAAGAGTCAATGTATCAACCGTAACTTATACATGCGATGAGTGTAATGAAGAATTTAAAAACAAAGGTGGTTTTATTTCACATATGAAAATGCACACAAGGGAGAAGGATCTAGGACCGTACAAGTGCTCACATTGCTCTAAAACATACACTTTCAAAGAAAATCTGTCAAGACATCTGAAAGAGATCCGCGGGGAAATAAGATTCTCATGTACTCTTTGTGGAAAGGGTTTTTATCAAAGGTATGTTCTCAAAAAACATATAAAAACTCATACAAGTGAAGTCCATATAGATAAACGTTGCGAAGTATGTGGTGTAAGATTTACGCGAAGATTCAATTACGAAGCTCATCTTGCTACTCATTCGGGTAAGCATCGATTCAAATGTGGCGAATGTGGAAAAGGCTTTGCATTCAAACCACCTCTATCAAAGCATATACAAGCTCACGCAGTGGACAGGACTCTTAGATGTGCTCACTGTGGAGCTACTTATTTTTCCAGATGGGAATTCAGGAAACACATGTTAAAGCATAATCGTGAAGCTGAAAATCAATGTATAATTTGTGGTAGCATGTTTCGAGATAGAACGTTGCTTTCAATGCACATAAAAACCCATGTAAGGCCACATTCTTTCAAATGTACAGTATGTTCAAAGGCGTTTCAACGAAAAAACTACTTGGAAAGGCATATGGTAGTACATACAGGCGAAAAGCCTTTTAAGTGCAGTGCATGTGCGTATGTGGCTGCGAGAAATTACGAGCTTAAACACCATTACGAACTTGTGCATAATAAAAAGAGAAACTTTCACTGTGCAGACTGTGGCCGATCATTCCAAGGAAAGGCAGGACTTGTGTATCACATATTGTATTACACAGAGAGACATCCACATCAGTGCCACATATGTTTGTATACAAACGAACGTATTCATGAGTTACAATTGCACATGAAAGAGCACAAAACATAAGCTTTGTTACTTCCCTTGTCATTCGTATCTATGTGTACCTTTCATTTTCTTACTAGTTATGTCAAATGGAACATGTAACACCGCCTCAGTGATGTAAACATACATAATTTCATTCGATTGTATATATTCAGGGTGTTTCAAAACAACTTCGGCATTGTTTGGGGGTGATTCCTGATACCAAGGTAAGAAAATGTTACAGACCAACTTGGATGGACAAATGCTTTCTTTCGGTGTTATAAGCTGCCGGAAACATGAAGAAATGAATTTTAAAGGTCCATAGCTCCAAAGCTATGGGACCTACCGTAGTAGAAACTAATACATGCGCTTTTCAAAAATGCATGTTTCAGAATTGTAAAATAAGCAACGATTTTTATAGAGGCAGTTTGGCTACGTGCATATAATTTGAAGTACTCCCCAACTACCTCTATAAAAATTTGCCACAGGATTTTGAAATTTGTATATTTGAATTGAGCACATACTTCCTAAGTGACTCTTGACCCGACTACAGTAGATCTCATAGTATTGGAGCTATTGACCTTTAAACGTCATTATTTCATGTTTCGTCAGCCCATAGCTCCGAAAGGAAGCATTTGTGCACCCAGCTTGATCTATATTTTTCGTCTTATCTTGGTGTCAGGAATCACCTGACAAAGATTGTCGGTGTTGTTTTGAAACACCTTTATATATATATATATATATATATATATATATATATATATATATATATATACATAGTATTTGTGTGTTTGTATGTATGTATGTATATGGACGTCTGGAAGAAGGATCATGCCCGTTCCTGCATTTCCAATTACTAAGAATTTCAATCTAGTTATCGGGCATGAGCAATGTTTTCGAAATTTTGAGCTTTAAAATTTCCTTATGTTTTTAACTTGATTTTGAATAATAAGTTACGTGATATTAGGTGGTATGTCGGGATTATTGAGGTTCTTCGATTGGACAGAACGATAATTATAAAATAAAGAATAGGGCTAGTTAAGCTTAGGGGGCAGAGTTAGTGTTGTAAAAAAACGGTTTTTTTCTGTGAAGTTTTTTTCAATAAAAAACGTCGTTCTTTTTCATGTTTTTTTTTCAAATGTCTGTTTTTTTTCTGGCAGCTATTATTTATTGATGTATGTTAAAGATTATTGAAATAATCAATAGAACTTGAGTCGAAGCCCTCGTAACTTACAAATCGTTTGTTTCCTTGTACATATACGAGCAAAATCGTGTGATTATTCCTTTCGGACCCAGATCATTTTTGGCGTTTTCCTACTTTGTCAGTTAGTGACGTATTCCTCAAAAACCATTTACCCTATTGATATAGTTAAGACGTTGTTTTTTAGAAAAGGAATGTGGCTATTTTTTGGTGTACGTTACATTGCAGTGTTGCGAGCGGGTGGGAAATTACTGAGGGAAATGTAGGGGTGAAAATTTACAAAAAACCCTAACCGAAATTCAAGATTTTTTGCATCTAGCACCACTGTTGCCATATGGGTCTAAGTCACCTAAAAAGATTCTTTGGTGCGTTGACAAGGTAGAGTGAAAACCTGAAGTCGCTGGCTTCCATTCAAAGAGAGAAAGAAAAAAATTTGTTTCCATACACATGAAATTTTGACACTTTTTACGCCTCAAAAGCAAAAACCAACAGATATGCCGACGCTACAGCTTCTCTAATTATCCTAATTGAAACTTTTTATGGTGTGTTCTGTAGGGTAAAGAGAAGGCTTTCAGTTAGTGGTACATTTGTTCCAACGTAGCGAGCAAGAGGGAAATAATAGAGGAGAAAGGGAAATTTGCCGAATTTTTTACTTAAAATCGGGAATTAATTGTTTTGGCTGGAAACATTGCCATAAAACATACGTAAACTATCTGAAAGTAAACCTTGGTGCCCTAAGAATTTATCTTACAAGTATCATTGCGACATCTAACAAAGTAAACATAAAATTTAAAAAAAAAATCTCATTCTAACTCAGAAATGCACAATTTTCTTACCATTTACAGAACATGGTTTATTATAAGCCACAACTGTACTTCCCCTAATTATTCTACCGAAACTTTTTATGGTGCGCTGTATCGGCTAAGGACGAGGCTTCCAGACAGTGGTACGTTTGTTCGAATGTAGCCAACAAGAGGGAAATAATAGAGACAAAAAGGGAATTTTTCCAAAATTTCCTCCTAAAATCGGAAATTAAAATTTTCTGTAGCTGGCAACAGTGCTAGCAGACACACACAAACTATCTTAAAAGAAGCTTTGGTATCCCTATTATATACCCTACAAGTATTGTGACGATATCTAATAAAGTAAGCAGATCATTAAAAAATATTTCAGTCTACGTAAAAAAATCAATTATCTTTCCACTTAGAGAACAAGGTCTACTGTAAACCTCAACTGTACTTCCCCTAACTATCGTATTGAAACTTTCTATAGTGCGTTGTGAAGGGCAAAGACAAGACTTTCAGATACTGGTACTTTTGTTCCTATGTAGTCAACAAGAGGGATATAATAGACAAAACACGTAATTTTCCCCTAACATCTTGAATTAAAATTTTCCGTAGCTGGCAACACTGCTACCAGACAGACGAAAACTATCTTAAAATAATCACTGATACATTACTCATGTATCCTACAAGTATCATGGCGATATTTAAGAAACAATGCTTTTAATTACCAAAAATATATTTCGATAAACAGAAAAGTAGGGGAAAACAAGAGTTAGAACCTAAATCCGAATTTTTTGTGCGTCCCCTAG
Source organism: Thermobia domestica (assembly GCF_964235325.1). Lineage (NCBI taxonomy): Eukaryota > Metazoa > Arthropoda > Insecta > Zygentoma > Lepismatidae > Thermobia > Thermobia domestica. Next base: position 298,366,528 of record NC_137460.1, on the reverse strand, counting down.
TTACTCCACTGTAACGATATGTACCCGAGTTTGTTCAGTAAGAACAAGTGTTTGACTGGCGTAAGTTGACTTGCATTGGGACGTATAGGTAGGTTTATAACAAAAATTTCGAGTTTTTTGCCCAAATTTAAGGAGATTTTAATTTCCGTAGTTGGCAACACTGCGCGCAAGCCCATCCAATTGATGTCAACAATTAGGTATCCATCCGACGTATCTACCTGACAAGTCTTAAGGAGGTCTCTCTACAACGAATGAAGCTACAGGGGAAAAGTAATAAAGAAAATTCGAAAATTCTTGAATTTTTGACGGGTGAAATTTGAGAAGGAAATTCGACACACAGAAGAAGAAGAAACTAAAATGATAAACTATGGATTAACCATATTTGGCAAAAAAAATATATATACCGATATCTTAATTAGTGACCATACAGGAGCGTATTAAAAAAGTGACACACGCGTATGTGTCACTTTGGCCATGTGGGTCCGAAAGGGTTACGAGTGTACATTTAATTACATTTTTTTGACTACTAACTTGTGTTGTTGTAGTAATTATAGTCTTGACTAATAATAATATCGTTGTTGTAAACAATCATAATCTCTCCTTTTTACATCTTAGTTCCAATACTGATGCTGAGAAATGCAGGGTGTTTCAAAATGAATATCGGGGAATTAAGTCTTCGTAGTACTTATTACATTTTACGCACAATTATAAACAATACATCAAATAAAAGAACACCTCAAACAGGTTTCGCTTCAAGTGTTTGATGTGAGCTTCATTCGTCACATGGCACACATTGAGTCAATAGGCGAGAAAGGCCCATAAACTTTCCGCCATATGGCACAAAACATTCAATTCATACAGACGGTTGCACTGTAACTACAGATTCAGTCTTTGCAAAATTAAAACACACAAAGCTTTCTAGTCTCTAGTCTTCATCTTTGCTACTTGCTCTTTCTAACGGCAGACAGAGGAAACAATGCATGGCATGCGTGTGTTCAAAACTGTTTGAGTTATTCTTTCATTTGATAATGCTTATAATTGTAAGTTAATTGTAATAGATACTACAAAGTTTCAAAACCCTAATATTCATTTTGAAACACCCTGCATTACTTCAAATTATGTCATTCTATATTCATGTCTTGTATGTACACTCATGTCCAAAATTATTGTTCCATGTCTATAAATATGTTGTTCTAGGAATATAATTTGATAACGAATCCGCCTGGTATTTCTTATAATGTTAGTGTGTGTATAATCGGCAAAGACATGTATGTGGAAAATGTCATGTCAAAACAGCAGTAAATAAGAACAATAAAACGAAAATGAAACTTTCTTGTCCATTTAGCAACATTTTCTTTTACACTTTCTCATTTTCGTATTTATAATTTTTTCCTTTGAAATTTACCATAAATATACATTTTCAGATTATACACACCGCATCAGTATTAAAAGTACCCTGCAAAATCATTATCAAATTATATTCTTACAAGAAGACAGTTATAGATATGCGACAATCATTTTGGACATGAGTGTGCATATCATCAGGCCTGCCCTAGGCAATTTGTCGCCCGCGCAATGATGTAATTTGCCGCCTCCCTCTTTCTCCAGAAAGAACAAATCTTAAAAGTCACGATTTTAAGTATGCTACTCCAGCATGAACAACGAAAGGGAAGGAAACTACACCCGCACTCAGAAAGGCTTATATACTTACTACAAATACAATATTGTTGTGTCTGTATTTTTCTTTAAATATTTATCTATTATGTTAGTGAAAGATAAAGCAAATACATCTGAAAGATGGTAATCCATTTTATAGAATTCAATATCAAGTTTCAATCTCAACATATCAGTTTGCAATTATAGTGCAACTAGCTCTTTTACCTTTATTTCTTGATTTTCCTTCTACATCTGTTATTTATTTATTATTTTAAAAAGTTTTTCCACCTTCAATGATAACGATCCTATTTGCGACAAAGACAAGAGAAGCTCTGCTAACTAACCAAAGGGGGCAGGCATTCGAGAATTGAGTTCCTGTATTTGACAACAATCAAGCAGTTTATTCTGGGATTTATTTTACCATTTGCTTTAGCACTGATCATGAGACTTAAACTAATGAGACCTAAACATAATTTATGAATGTAGTATTCAAATAGAAGGTCAGCTTAGTGAATTTAGCTACCATGATCATGAAGTCTGTCTCCAACAAGAAATATTTATTTTAAATAAAATACTTATGACAGATATTGCAGCCCCGTGGAAATGCACGTGTTGCACATGTGATAGAGCCAGCAATGCATATCATATATCAAGTCGACAAATTATTTATATATGCTATTCAGAAAAATATTAGTAGGCAAATTAGTTTTAGTTTTTACCTTTAGACAAGTTATTTGCGTTTTATACTGTTCGTTATATTATTTTCGTACTTATTAAAGGCCTACTTTCACGAAAAAAAATGTTTATTTCTACTTTTATTTCTTCGTAGATATTGGTGAAACAATACAGAAACCCGGATTCTTAGTAGGTACACTACTCATATAAATTGTAAAATATTTGTACCGCATCAGTTTCTAGTGTTTAATTTATGTTGCATTTTATGGTAATTACACCTACATAAAAATACTTCAGACTTAAATGACGTAAGATACATTACAAATGACTATTTGAAAAAAAAAAACGAAATTTAGAAAAAAAACGAGAGGCAATGTTTTTTTTTCTAAAAAAAAACGTACATTTCTGAAAAAAAGGAACGGTTTTTTTTCTATCTACAACACTAGGCAGAGTGGCCACTGAGGCCCACAACTTAAATGATCTATTTATTTAATTTGTTTGTATATAGAAAAATTATCATACAGATTAAAAATAGCAACCGAGTACGGTGTAGTATTTATGCAAAGATGGTTTCTAATCTCATTTCTGTGGTGGTAGGGTAAAGTGAGGTGGAGTGCGGAAGAGTGGGGAATATTTCAGCATTTCACTAAATTCAGGCTCCAACCTCTTGTGCTTTCTACCCGTGTTATCCTTGGAATGACGAAGTCCTTTGATAGATTGTCAAAGTTACAAGCTAGACAATGTGAGGACTCTTCATTAGTCACTACAGGAGATGTTACCAGAGGAGCAGTGTTGCCAACTCACTTTAAGTTACAATTTTTCTAATAGCACAACGTCAAGTTTTTGCACCTGTGGAATGTATACTTAAAACGTGAGGAAACAAGCTACAACTTGTCTGTCATTATTGCAAACTATCGCCATTAGAGCATCGCGAATATTACAAGGTATAATTCCATCCACCCTTGAAATCTGAAACGGCGAGAGATTTTAAATTCACTTTCCGCAAAAGATAGATAGGATGAGAGGTTAAATTAGGTTGGTCTCAATGTCTTAGACCCCACTACCTTCAATGTCAGAATCACTTAATACTTCTTGAATTTTTTTCCCAATTGAACTTTCGCGAAAGACAATGTTCCAGTGCTGCTGCAGATCCTCACATTCAGTCACAGAATACCATACTGAGAACTTCCTATCAAATATGTGTGTTCAATCGGTGTTGCAGGCTGCTGTTTTAAATTCTATGATTAAAAACATTTGATAACACTAGTGTTGCAGGAACGTAGTTCTTTGCCATTACTGGATTCTCTCTCTCTCTCTCTCTCTCTCTCTCTCTCTCTCTCTCTCTCTCTCTATATATATATATATATATATATATATATATATATATATATATATATATATATATATATATATATATATATATATATAGACTGTCTTACAGTCTGTAACAAAATAACTGTACCACCTCATGCAACGCAAGAAATATTGTGTTTTTGACGATTCACAGGAAATCCTGCTATCCATATTAAACATTACATCTATGCATGGTCTTAGTTAGTATGTGTGTTAATAAGTTACAAACTAATTGTTCACATAATGTCATAATTTATATCTGTATGACACAAATAATCTCGATATGCTGCTTTTGAATATTAATATATTGCAAAATATGGCATCACAATAATGATTATTATGAGTATCTGTACAAATGAAAGACCTAATGAATGTTAAGGAAGGAAAAAAATGTATTCCTACAATCTTCTCTGAGAATTTAGTATGCCATTCTTTAGCCGCCTTGGGGCCACGGTGGCTCAGTGGTAGAGCGTTCACCTCTGGTGCTTGGGGTCCCGGGTTCGACCCCAGCCCCACCATGTGAAGTTTGTGGTGGACAGACACCGTGTGCGTGGGTTTTCTCGGGGTTATCCCGTTTCCTCCCACTTTCTTCATTCCACCATTTCATTCATTACTCATCATCACCGTCTACTTTAGCCTAACCGGCATAACCGTGGGACGTAAAACTCAAAGATTTCATTTCATTTTCTTTAGCCGCCTTTAGTGCTGCCAATCTCTGTGGCATGCTTTACATCAGTGATTGGGACACATCAACCTCTATTCTGTGGTACCATCCGACAACAATGGCTTCGATGAGCTCTGTCCTGGTTCTTAAAAGATTTTCCCTGAAGTTGATGCTACAAATTCTCAATGGGTTTCACATCAGAGGAATTTGGTGGCCACCACAACAGGTTAATGCCTGTTTCAGAACATCACGTATTAATTACTCGTGCTCTTTGACAGGGAGCGTTATCGTTGAGTTGATTTGATTTTCAGTTTAACATCCCGTTCAGTTACGAGGCTATTTGAGACGTACTGATTAACGTGGAATCCGAATCCCAAGAGCTCCAGCCGGGTCTCCCAGGCCAAAGGCGCGTGCTGGGGAGCGCTATCGTCTCGGAAGATGAAATACTCTAAATTTTCACATTAAAAGTAATTTCTACCAGCTGACATTAAACTTATTGATAGTACTGTGATGTATTGTTCAGCAGAAAGAGTTTCAGCACAAATTTCCAGTCTACTCACACGTTATCTAGGTGAAACAACCCCATACTGTAACATTTACATTGAAGTTTTATGTTGCCAAAACGAGATTGCTTCTTGTTCCTCACCCTTTCTCATCCACAACCTGATACCACTATCATTTCCAGTCAACCAAGATATCTTTTAGCCAGAAAATGTGACGTGTTTTCATTGGTCCCCGTACGTACTGTACAAAACAAACAAAGAAATGTTTCCTCACTTTGATGTGCTTTTCTGAAAGAAGGCTTTTTCCGTGACCTCTTCTTGTAAATTCATTCTCTCTTTAGCGCCCTGGTAATGGTCATGTGGGAAAAAGTGACACCAACGTCATCAGAAACATTTCGGACAATTTTTCTCGTGGTAGAATATCGATCACTTAATGCTACTGCCTTTAATTTCCTCACAGCATTACTTCTTAAAGATGACATGGCATGATCACTTTGCTTCCTAAGAACTCTTCTTACCGTGCTGTGGTGCACACGAACTTTTGCAGCTATCTGCCGCTGCGGAAAGCCCGCTGATTTCAGAGCAAGTTTCATGCCTTGTTTGCATGGTGACATGTCGCTTATGTTTCACCCGTGACGTATACTGGTCACAGTTACTGCAGAAACTTGCTACAATAATGAACAATATACCCCCCATGAAAAAAAAAAGAACTTAGAAAACTATTTAATAACACAATAAGTCTAGAACAACAATTTTCCGGACAACGCTTACGTAGCAAATTATATCTAAGTAATAGACATCAGCCATTTCCACAAAGATATCAGAGCCACCAGTTGAGGTAAAGCGTAATCCAGAGAGCTGTGAAAATAGAACAAAACAACTTCAACCAGCACCAATCGACAATTTGATACTCGATTGGACATTGTAGAATACATTATTATTTTGATAGTAAAACAAATTTCTACATTTCTCTAAATTTCTTCAGTTGTGCTGTTATGTTATTACAGATTATATGCATACATACACACATACACACACACATACATAAATATATATATATATATATATATATATATATATATATATATATATATAGTATGGCGCTAAATTCGTTGTACAAAAGCAGAGGAGTGATTCCTGAGAGTGAAACAAACAAAAGTTCGAATAAACATAGAGCAAAAGCCCCATCGTTTACGTGTTATATGCTGCCGAAAACATGAAAAAATTAATTATAAAGACACATAGCTCCAAAACTATGGGATCTACTGTAGACAGGTCAAGACTTTACTTAGAAACTAGTATGTACTCTATCAAAAAATACATGTTTTAGAATCCTAAGGTACTCACGCAACAATTTTTATTGAGGTAGTTGGAGAGTACTTTATATCATAGGCCCGTAATCAAACTCCTATAAAAATTGTTTTGGAAGCACCTCAGGATTCTGAAACACACATTTTTGGATAGGGCACATACTAGTTCCTTAGTGAAGTCGACCCGACTATGGTAGGTCCCATACTATTGGAGCTATGAACCTTTAAAATTCATTTTTTCATGTTTTCGGTAGCCTATAACACGTAAAGGATGGGGTTTTCGCCCTATGTTTATTGGAACTTCTTTGTTTGCTTTACACCCAGGAATCACTCCACTGCTTTTGTGCAACGAATTTAGCGCCATACTGTATATATATATATATATATATATATATATATATATATATATATATATATATATATATATATATATATATATGTGTGTGTGTGTGTGTGTGTGTGTGTGTGGTTGTGGTTGTGTGACATATTTAGATGTTAGCAGGTATAAACGAATAAACTAATAGAAAATACTTAGATAATAAGGAAAACCATAAAAACCTAAATATTTGATTTGTAATGAGTAGTTGGCACCACTACATCAGAATAATAGTTTCTATGCAGACAGAGTACTCTGCATGATGTAATTCCAAACTTGTTCCAAAGGATAATAAATAGCTAAAACACACGAGTGTAACAGGCATCCGGTAAATAGCCCCTTAATACTATCAAACAGGAGTCCTCTGAGGCTGACAACTCTGTTTATTTATAAGTAGAATAAACAAAACACTAAAACCTAAGCAAGTACATTTTATGACTAATGGTGTAAAGCCTGACAATTTCTTCAGATTTTTTATCAAGTTAAAAAATGTAAAAAAATATATGTGGGCCTCCCACATTGGTATTCCTAGGGTTAAGTATTGAATGGTGCAGCAGGGTTTGCTTTCTTTGATGGAGATTGTGGTAAGTATAGTAGAATTCTTGGGGGATTGCGACTAAATTTAAAGTGCCTTTATTTTTATCAATGCAATAAGAAATGTTGTGAATAGAACTCGCTCAAGTTTATCTTAGGCGCAGACATGACAACAGCAAACAAACTATTTAGTTAACATGGTGATTTCTAGAATCAGTGTTGGTAAAATCGTTGCACAGCAAAGTTCTTGTCCAAATAACCAAGCACAAATATTCAGAATTTTATTACATTTAGCTATTTATATTCCATATTTCAAGAGTTGTTTGGTGGCTGTATGGCGCGACAGATCTGTGTTCTACTCCTGGTAGGAGTTTATATGGTTGGAATCTCACGTTAAGCAGTAAGTTCACTTGTCATAACCTCACTGCTGAAAAGGACGCGGAATTCAAATGAAAAATTCGTATTTGGATTTTCTTATTTCATCACTATGTATACGATTTTCAGACTGAAATGATGTAAGTTATTATCTTCTGCTGCTATACTCGCAAAACACGTAATACATTTTTATTCACTAAATTCTAAATATCTTGGCAATAACGAATATTAAGTAAATAAATGGAGTTCATAACTCATATCATGTCAAATAATCAAGGGAGAGTTGCTCAACCATCATTTTACTAATGACTTGCTGAGAAAGGTAACAAGACATTTTTATCTGACGGTGTGTTGGACTTGTACTCAATTTTCTTCATTGACGCTCGGTGTTTGCAGAGATGTAGTAGCAGAATGTTGCAACATCACTATGAAAGAAAGAAAGTTATGGTTTGTACTACCTTAAAGCAGAAATGTTGGTCTTCAATTATTAGCCTGTAAAATTAAAAGCCCTTGAAATCTCGGTGTGAGGTTTCTACGTAAGAACTAAGGCTAAAAGAGTTTTCAAAAATTGTGAAATAACTGCAGCTGAAAATCGTCCATGCCTGATTTTAGCTCGGAAATGTAAAAAAGGTGAAAAATTTCCAAATTCAAGTTTAAATGTCTCGAATGTGTAAGCACAAAGAGATTTGAAATTTTGTTCCTAGATACTCGTACTAGTGTCGAATGGATATTGTGGATTTCATTTTGTGGGTTACACTGATAAATGATGTGTATGTTTTCAAAATCCTTATATACAGAGTGAGATTTTTATCTTTAGCATGCAACATATCTGAACAAATAACCTCCGGACAAAAATGATGTTCCAAATGGAAAGTAATTATTTTATAAGAGGAATTTTCCTGTGATAAAATTAGCTTTCCTTGGTCTCCTGAGTCTGGAGAGGAGAGGGAATGTGAAAAATTTCCTGAAGGTCTTAATCGTCGGACGTTGAGCTAAAGGCATTCAATTTTTTGTTCATATGTATAACCTTTTCATGTTGAGTCTGAACTTTAAAGGAACAACATTTATGTTTTCAGGTTATACACCCTTATGTCGAGGTACATAAATTTAGAAAAAGGATTATGGCAATTTGTACCTACATGTTACATTAAATTAAATGAAATAAAGAAAATGTTATAAATCAAGACACAGTGCGTTTTCTTTTGCTGCTGTCTTATTTTAAGTGTATGCGAGAACATTACTTTAAATGAGGAAAATGCCAGAAAACTAACTTTTCTTATGGCAGGTACGTACATTAATCAATTACTTATTTATTATCGTGCATACTCTGAGTTAAAAATCACTCCAGCAAATGATTTTTCGTCTTACTTTTGTTTATTTTATGTATATCTAATTATATTAACTTATATAGTTCTAGTAGTTCGTATCTCAAAATGTGTCAGAATTTTACAAAATAAGATGACATGACTTCCCTCAACAGAGCGTTTAGAAACGTATATATTTTCCATCATGGATGTACCAAACTTAAGATTGAATATGTAGGGGAAAGTGGGATACAGTGAAACACTTTTTGTTCCGTAGGTAATAACTCTTGTATTAGATAAAATATTAAGATGAAAAGAAAACGAAACAGAAGGTTGGAGTTTAGATTATTATACAATATTGGTTATTTTGGTTTAATGTTAATCACGTCTGGTTTACTTAATCATAAACACAATATGACAATTTGTCTTACTGTACCCCAATACTGGGGTACAGTGAGACATACACACACGTAAATGTTTCGTTCTTTATTTCGAAGCTCAGCGCATATCCAAAAAGATGAAAATCAACACAAAATGATGAGTATGACATTTGACGCTTAGTTTTACAATGTGTTAGCGGCTATGGTAACATCAGTTTGATGTCGTATGCATTTACAGTTTCCATATCCTGAACAACTGGAAAAATACATTTTCCATACATTTTCCCACTTTTTTTCTTTTTTGGTTTGTGCAGAAAGCTAACTGTAATGTTACTGTTATCACTATCCAGTTTCAGAACCTTCCTAATACAATATATGTCCTTTTTACACTGAAATTCTACCAGAATATAATCATCCTAATTGTTTCCATTGTAGTCTTTAAAATCAGCTGGGCCAATTTCGAGTAATAATTCAATTTCTTCATCTGATGAGGACAAGTCGACCAATTCTTCCTCTACATCTGGATCGACTTCATAGTCAAAAAGCGTCTTTTCTAATTTTGTACTCGTTTCCTGTTTGTTGTTTACTTGATGTTCTTTCTCTCAGCCAATAATTTCTTCTCTGGACACATCTCTATTTTGTTTGACGGAAGTATCTCACTGTACCCCAATAACATATTATCAATGTCAATCGTATTTCCTCGGAACCACAAAAACGTTAACTATTAACAATATTGTGATATATATCGACAAATAATACAGCATCTCATGCTCTGAAATTAATCTCCAATTATTTGATTGATTTCTACAGACATAATGGAAATACAGAAAATTTACTTAACTTAGTTGAAAATCACTGAACTCTCTCTCTCTCTCTCTCTCTCTCTCAAACTGTATCCTTCACGTCAACCATTAGCCTACTAAGGTGAGATTGGAGGGTCAACAGCCACATTTCTGTATATCCACCGTTTACAATTTATTGCAACAAATAATCAAGAAAAGCTGTTGTCTCACTGTACCCCACTTTCTCCTACGATATTGAGTTTTCTGGCATGTTTAATTTGATTTTGGTACATTGGATGTAGTGTTTTCTTTATATCAAAATTGCTTCAGAGAAGCATCTCCTGTATCATTTTTCGATTCAAATATCCGTTGTGAATATTTTGATCCTTATTAACAAATAATTATTTCCTTGGTGACTTCACCTAACAAAAATACAAGTAAGAGACAGCATAGGAAGTATTCTTCGCAGCGTCTTATTACAGCGCAAAATTAATTTTTGAAGGGACTAAATTCAAAACTATAGTTGGAGCAGTTCACCCTTTACTAGGTGTCGTTACAAAACCAAAGTTATATATTATCAGTTTGGAGACTTACCTCGTTGGAGTTGCAATAGTATTCAAAAATTTGAATTTGCCAGCAAATTTAAGAGTAGTTTGGCACTATTAAGGTGCAACACAGGTGTACACATAGCACTTGGGCATGATATTTGCATCGTAATTTTGTGATATATAATTTAGGACTAGAGAGGAATGTTCGGAAGCTTATCATGTATATAAGTTTAATGTCTGCTAAGTTAGTGACAAATACACTTTGTGTAACAAAGATTGATATGAATATCAGTAAGTGCAATGCAATTCGTAGTAGTACTAATAGTAATGGTTTCGAGTGTGAGCATTATCTTGTAACAATGTAATCAGTTTTCCTACAATGTGTACAAATATGGAGGTAATGGAAATTTATACCTTATGTACCATTCTTTCATGTACATTCACACATTTTAAGCTTAAATTAATTTTTTATGATGTCAGTTAAAGATCCAACATCATCTATACACGTATCATAATAAAAGTTTCGTGTAGGTAATGTTCTAAGATTTCGCCAATTATATTTAATATCGTGTTTCCACTTATTAAACAATTGCAATTGTTTGAAATATCTCTAATTGCATTGACTGCACCAGATTTCACTTCTGTAACACAACTTTCGAATTCTGCGATTTCGCAATGTTCTTTTAGAAATTCATAACAATTTTCGTCACAATGTTTAATTGTCAAATCAAGCTATTTTTTCCCTGTTTCTTTGCTTAGCCCCCAAATTTTCAATATATGTACAGAATGTACACCAGGTGATTCTTCCGTAAGTGAGGACATTCGTTCAAAATCTTTCCGGGGAAGTTTTCTTATGACATAATAGCTGCCCCTTATATATGAGAAGAGAAACATTTAATATCTTTTCATCTATCACAGAATGTAAATCTGTGTGTGTTAAGGAACACTAAATTTTCGTTTGACTTTGATCCTATTTTCTTACAACCGATTATGTTTCGCATTTCTTTTTTTCGAATTATTTCCTTTCTTTGAAATCTACCATAGTTAATTTTGCAAAATTATATAGTCGTCTTTTTTTTCGTCCAGAACTACAATTCGGCAATGTCTTGAAACAGGATCATTCGCTCTTACATTGAGATGTGAGTTGACAGAAGTAACACCTAAATTGGAAAATATTGGCTTTTCATCAAAATATGCTATGAATTTTCCCCACTCAATATGGTTTTCGCTACACAATAATTTGAATAAACTAATAGTTTTCCCGTTTACATGTGTTCTACAACCGATGACAAAGCATGATATGCTGTAACATAGTGTATTTTGATACTATATTCTGCTATTGTATGTTTAAAGTTTTGAAGAGTACAAAGACCGTCATACACAAGAAGTCGGCTTGGAACTGACATATATGTGAAATAATAGTGACAAAGCAAAATTGTCACATGTGGAGGAAGGTTCATATGGTCCTAAGTGTTAATTGAGATTAAAAATCGATATCTATCTATAGAGGTGGTATTCAATAATTTTGCAGTTGGTGCAGTTTCAACTTTAGTTTTCTTACAAGTTATACAATCAGCTATAAAACTACTGATGTCTTTCTTGAAGTACACATTAGTAATTTCAGATTTGGAACGTTAGAATTATAGGTATGACTCATAGGCTAAGATTGTTGGTGTGAAAACATTTTAACACATGGTACCTGATAAATCTATCGATATGCAACAACACTTTGAATTTTATTCACAACTCACTGTTTATATAGTTATTATTCTTGACAGAATCTGATTGGCTCATCGCTGTTAACTTATTTTTGATTTAATCTGATTCGCTGATCACTTTCAAATCTTCGTTTAGTTCTTTTGGACCGTTGTTCTAGAATATTGAAAGCTTTGGATTGAAGTTACGATATATAGTTTAAATTCATTATTTATGTTGGAATGTGATAGGTTGATTACTTATTAGTTATTCCTGCTGCAATTTGATTGGCTGATTACTTTCAAACTTTGGCTTCGTATATTGTTTAGAAGATTCAAAATTTGTTACCATTTTGGTTACTTTTTAATTTTAAATTTTTATTTAAAAATGTGTAATTTGAAAAATCTCGGTTTGAATTTTTTGGGCAGATTTTAGTTAAAACTTATGTTTAAATTTTTTAACTTGAAAATTTTGATTTGAAATCTTTTAGTTTAGAAATGTTTAGTTTGGAACATTTGGTTATTTGTTTATTATGAATGCTTTCGTTTGAAAGTTTTGTTTCAAAATCTCATTTCTACTGCTTCAATTCTAATATATTCAAATATTCTTAAAAGATTTGCTCTAAAAATTTTGATAACTGGTTTAATAATTAAAGTTTTACCTAGAAAATTTTAGTTTGAAATGTTTGCTTTCTTAGTTTGAAAAAATTGGTTTCAAAATTTTGAGTATAATCTATGAAAATTTTGTTTTGGATATTTTAGTTTAATTTTCTTGACTTTTTTGTTGGCATTTTTGTAGTTTCAATGTATCGTTTTTATTTTTTTAGTTTAAAAACCTTCCGTTTGAAAATTTTTAATTTGAAAAATTTTGTTCGGAAACTTTAATTGGAAAATTTTGTTTGAAAGTATCTACTTTGAAAGTTTAGATTTTAAAAAATCGTTTGAAGGTTTTTTTTCAAAGCCTTGAAATTTTAATTTGAAAATTTTGGTTTGAGAAAATTTAATTTGAAAGTTCTTACACGCGTTGAAAAATAATATTTCAAAAGGAATCGGAACTGTTTAGAACAAAGGGATCGGGCAATACTAAATACAATTGCTTCGGCATGATGCAATACTACATATCAGAATAAGTTTATTAAACATCACCAGAATTCATCACATCCCCTTATAATTTGCTCATATATAAATGTGTTCGGGTTAGTCTTCATCATAATGTCACCACTGCTACTTGTCTACAGCTTCTGAGCACACGTGATGTAATGAAATAATTTAGCATGCTTACCAATCTAAACAGAATGTATCTACAACATTAAAATCTTATGTAGCCAAATGATACTTACAAAGTTTTAAATAAGAATTTTAGTGATTCTTGAAAATTACAATAATATTACTTTGCCTGCGAGATATTTACCCATAGAGGCCACAGAAAAACTTACGATTCTTAAAGACCGAATCTATGTATGTGTTCTAGAAAGGATTTATTGGTAAAGGCCCCAAATTTTAAATTTAGTATACAATCCGATCTTCATGTTAAGTGGATTTGTCTGTGTGTTCTTTGAATCTCACGTCATCAAATTCCATCTTAATGACCTGTCAGCATGGCATCATCAACATGTAAGGAATAACGCTATGATTTGTGATTAAATTATTCCAGCAAGAGCATTCTATCTGGAAAGATGTGTATTAGTGACGACAAAGAATTTCTGTTTGCAGCTATTATTCTATCAATATATTTAAAACGAAACATCTGTCGATTGTTATTAGTGTTACTTCGTTCGAACATGTCATTAGATTTGTCAAAACTGAGCACTTTGTGCAATTTTACTTTGAAGAATGGGAAGCATTACGTATAGTAGTTGACCAAGTTAGTGATGATCTTCATAACGAACTAAATGTGGCAATTTGAAATCATCAGGCATGAATTAGGAAGTGGTACCTCGTAAATTATTTTTCAGCAAATGGTGTTATTTCATAAGAAAATTCATTCCATGTGCCTTGCAGTATTATGTGCCACAAACTGAATACACCAAATTCATAAAGGCATTTAAGTGAGTGAAACATTCTGTTGAAATATATTGCAGAATAAGTGTATTTATTAAAAAGTAATATTTTAAGAAATGTTATGTATATTCGACATTTACATAGATTATGTGAAGCTTATCAATACCGTTCGTGGATACATCCATCCATTCATAAACAGTTTATTTGTGACAATATAGGCATTGATTTTCTACTTATTGACGTAAATGTAGACATCAAAAGACTTTAACTCGAATTTAAATTATATCGTAAATATATACTGGTACAAGAAGTGAAAAATAAATTGTATCAAAAATATCCGGATCCCTTATCTGTCATGGATTACGTGCTTAAACAATGCAGTGTATATGTCTTTGTAAATAAAATTATTTCATTTATTTGCTTTTAATTACAAGTACAATCCAAATGTATTAAATGCAAATATCAACAGATGTGATGCAGACATGTTGAGACATGTATATCGCATCATAATGATACAATTTTAAAACTAAACCTTCTCTAATCGTCATCAAAAAGTTAAACATAATTTGAAAGTGAGTAAAAAACATATATATATATTTCATTGATCCGAAAATCACATTACATTGGAATAACGTTGTTTTACGGTTAGCCGTCAAACTTTGCTGTTTTCAAATAACCGATTAAATAAGAAACGGTTTTCAGCTCTTAGTGATTGCAAAAGTTTTCAAACTAAACATTTTCAAACGGAAATTTTATAACTAAATTAGTTGGACAAAATTTTCAAAGTTTCAAACCTAAATTTCATCTCAAATTTAGAAAAAAAGACATTTTTGTTAATATTTTCAACTAGAGACTTCGTCATTCCAAAATTTTTCAACCTGAAAATTCAAACAAAATTTCCATGGTAGAAAAAGTGGAAATCAATGTTTCCAAACTAAAACAAATAAAAAATCAATTTTCAAATTCTCAAATTTCTCAATTTTCAATTCTCAAATTTTCAAAGAAAAATAATGTTTAGCTTATTTTTTTAAAAAAAAAAGTTTTTAACTCTTCATAGCAATCCTGGTCAATTGCAACATCAAGGCACGCGCGCGGAGTCTTACTCTGCAATATTTATTTACCTTATTTTAATGTGGATTTTGTTTTGAAGAGAGATTTAATTCTTTAATATTTTCTTTGCAATATTTTTGACAATTACCCGTGTACCTAGGTATATTTTACAGCACAAAGTCCTTTAACAGTTTTAACAAAACTAAAATTTCTCCAGCCGCAGAGTATCCCCGGCGCGTGCTAGGGTGGGTTAAGCAAAAATTTAAAAGTGATCAATCAATCAAATTGCATTAGGAATAAGTTTCCATTGATTACCGAATCAGGTTGAACAAACAATAACTTCATTTCAACGATCAACCTTTAAATTTTATCTGGTTTTTAGCTATTCGCTTAACAAATAAACGGTTTTCTATCCTTTGACCACATTTATGTGTGAGTGCAAAAGATATAAACTAAACTTTCTAAAACCATAATTTTCAAATTAAAACTACAAATGTAAATTTTTAAATAAAAATCTAAAACTTAAATTTTTAATCAAAATTTTAAAGAACAAATTTTAAACCAAAATTTTCGACTAAAACTTTAGAAACCAAGAACTCCCAAATTACACATTTTAACAATAACAAAAGTAAAGAAAGAAAAATAAGAAACAGTATTAGGGTTCGATTCTTGTATGTTCCTGCTCGGGAAGACAGATAAAACAGTATTAATGGATTCTGGGTTCGTGTTCCTGTAGATTTCTGCTTGAGAGAACAGATATGACGGTATCGGATTTGATCCATATACATCCTTGCGAGAGCTTTACTAATTCATAAAAGAAAACTGGCTCTCGGATTGGACGATACCAACCACAAATACATATGTTAACCAACAAAGAAAAGACATAGTAAGATTCGGGATACGAACCATGTGTTATTGGTATTGGATCAACACCGTGTTCGTGATACATCCCGGTTTCCACATCAGCAGAATCAGCTGATTGTTCTCTATATTAGTTACCCAGTTTCACGGACAGAAGTTCGGGGAACATTGGGTTAAGTGTACCTGTGACCATTTTGCAATATGCTTATTGGAAAATAATATTCCGGTAAGGAATAGTCCGGCACTCGATGTTGTATATTCCACTCCACGTTTATCAGAGAAAAATAATATCTCATTGCAGCGCATACATAAACATGACTAAAATATAACTTACACATACACAGTATGGAAATACGTTACTTGTGGAACAAAAATATTATCGAGTAACATGTACGCTATGATTATTTCATCATTAAATTATTTGGAATGATGATTGACACTCAGTATATAGAAATTTAATAATATATTTTGACTTTTCAGTTTTCACAATCACATTTTAATAACAAAATATATATTTTTCCGAATTTAATAATTAAGCCCTTATTTTTTATTGACGAACGGAATGCGGACGCCAGCGGTACCGCGAATTACATACCAAGCACGAACGTAACGCCATAGAAAAATTGCAAAATCCTGTTATTCATAGGTAGTAGGAAACTTGTACACTGTTTATTAAAATCGTTTTACTCCTCACACTTTCTGGCTCTACCATTCATTCTAATTAACGAAGATTAATATATTCTGTTGTTCCACTTACTTTCAGTGACAATTGGAACTTTCGTGGTAGTTTAATAGTGAAAACCTTCTTGTAGGCCATTATGTACATAGATTAAAGCACTCTTCGATTTAGTTCTTTAGAGTGAGAAGAGATTGGGTATAGTCACTAATTTATCATATTCAGCGGCAGGGCCGTGCCTTGGGGGGCGAGCGGGCGACGGCCCCCAGCGCCGAAGTAAGAGGGGCGAAAAATTCGGGAGATAAAACGAAAAATTGTTTGGAAAATATATATGGGTGCGCCGTCGTATACTCTCGCCCCGGGTGCTGATTTTCCACGGCACGATCCTGCTCAGTGGTACCATTTGTAAATTTTATATGTATCACGTAGCATCAGGAACCCCACTGCAGTGTTGCCAGATCTCAAGATTCAAAAGTAGCGGATTTGAACTATTTGTAGCCCAAAATAATTTTTCAGTTCAGCCCCAATATATATTCGAGTTGGTAACGGTCAGGCAGCGACCATAATTTCGGACTGTTTTCGGTGGTGTTAAGGCAATCTCTACATACGTCAGAATCAGTGAAACTGCAATGCGCAGTGAACTGGGCAGATTGTGATAGTATAAAATAGACGTCTTTTCTGATTTCCGGTTTTGTGGACTATGAAATACTCTTTAAAACCATTGTAATATGGTTTTTCAGTGTTATTAATCACTTCTTTAAATCATTTCCTAAATTCTTTATCTATGAATTTTTGAAGTTTTTATTTTAACTCCACTTACTGATTATGTTAATATGGATAATACAGTAAAATAATTAAATTTGCGATGCTCATGTTTACACAATTCCATACAACGATTAGGTCTAGTCATAAACCTAGACCAAAACACGATTACTGATATTGCAGCAGCTCAAACTCAACAAAAATCTATTGTTGTCAAAACTGGAAATTGAAACAAAAACTCAACTAGTATCGACCATGTTAGCTTTAATGAAGCTATTGTTCAATATACACACACTCAACACTTTTATTGTATAATATAAAAATAATAATTTGTGATGTCATATATGAAAATACGAAAGTAGCGTATTCTTAAGAGTTATAGCCCGTAGATAATTAAAAGTAGCGTGTCACCCAATTTGAAATTTTGGTAGCGAGGGCACCTAAAAGGTCGTCCAATGCGCCAGTTGTAGCCCAATCTGGCAACACTGCCCCACTGCTCGCTGCGCGAATAAACGAGCCGCTCGGGAGAGTAATAATCCCGGAAGTACGTTTTTTCGCGCGCTACTCTAGACAGCTATTTTACGCGCTATCCTAGTCAGTTGTTTTAAGTTGGTCACAAAATCTATATCATTTAGTACAAAGGGAACAAAACGAGCCTTATATCATGGAGTACAAGTGCAACAAAACCAGCCCTGCGGGGCTTCTAACCCGTTCCTACTACTACTACTACTTATCTGCACAAAAGTAAGTAAATCACATTTTTGAGTATTATTATCGTATTATTTTAATTTAAAAAGTGTTATAAAAATGTCAAAAAAAATGTAAAATAACTTTTCTCGGGCCGGGTTTGAACTCACGCCAAAAGAGATTTTCGTTACTAGCATATAGCGCTAGCCCACTCGGCCACGAGGACCGACCAGGCTCGTGCTGGCCCACCGGGACATGTCCCGGTGCGCCCTCCGAAACATCACATTATATATAAAGGTACATTTTTTAACCCTTAAGAGATCCGGGGTTTTAGGCTATTTTTTTAGACTTTCAGTCAAGCAGTTACTGCATCGTCACTATTTATCCTAGGATCATGGTTCATACCTCATTCTCTTCAGAATGGAGATGGCTTTCAAATGATACCTCTTGCATGCTCATACCAGATACCAGGAGCGGGAAAAATGATGTCAAAAGGAAAATTTCGGAGGGAATTTGTTTTTCTCGCACTTTGGGCCCCCCTGGAGCGACCCTGTGTGAACGTAGCCATCTATACAACATCTGATAGATAGTACTTGGTATACTGAATGTGTGTGCCAAATTTCAATTTTCTATCTTGAAGACCAAGGGCGGGAGACATTTTATCAGGAATTCCCACCATGCCCCAAATTACCATAAAACACCATGACCTCAGGTCAAAAAATTCCTGAGACATCCCTAATTATCCTAGGGTTACGTTTCGCCCATCATTCTCTTCAGAATAGAATTGCCTTTCAGGCGGTATGACTCACGTGTCTCCATCATGTATCTAAGGCGGGAAAATGAGGAGAAACGGGATTTTTGGGTCTAAATATCCTTTTTTCAACTTTTAGCCCCCTGAACCCCCCTCTGTTTTAACTCAGAAATCTGAAAAAAATTTGGTAAATACTACTCGGTGGGCTGAATATTTATGCACAATTAGAATTTTCCAGGTGCAAAAGTAAGCCCGCCAAAAAAAATATAACGACAATGTCCCATATTCCCGTATACAGAGGAAAATTTTTAAACATTCCCTGAGACATCCCTAATTACCCTAGGGTCACGTTTCGCCCATCATTCTCTTCAGAATAGAACTGCCTTTCAGGCGGTACCATTCACTTGTCTCCATCGTGTATCTAAGGCGGGAAAATGAGGAAAAACTGGATTTTTGGGTAAAAATATCACTTTTTTCAACTTTTTGACCCACTGGATCCCCCCTGTTTTAACGCAGAAATCTGAAGAAAAAATCTGGTAAATACTACTCGGTGGACTGCATGTTTGTGCAAAATTTCAATCTTCTACGTGCAAAAATAAGCCCGCCAAAAATACTTTACATAAACCCCCCCAAAAAAGTATTACACGAAAATATAAATTTTAGACTTATGATGTCATCACCTCCTATGTCTCGACACAGGAAGGTGTGAAACCATCCGTAATGTCTTCTGCAATGCCTCTGGACTTGAAAAACAAACAAAAAGAAAAACTCGGACGAAAAAGCTCAAATAGGAGAGAAATAACGCAATGTACCATGAAAAACGCATATTGTACAAATTGTACCATGAGATCCCCAAAGGGTTAATAATAAACTCTTACAGTTATTATTGGTAAAGAATCCATGATAAGTGCAGTCGATCTTTACATAAGACGCCCGTGCGAAAACACATCAAAGATAAATGGTTTCATTTATTCTTCTGTATGGCACAGTTCTGTACCATGAATACATACTGTTATTCTTGGTAAATAACTCATGAAGGGTACAGTGCGCCCTTTGCAAAGGTGCCCTTGCGAAACCACATCAAAGATAAACGGTTTTATTTTTCTGTATGGCACAGTTCTGTACAATGAATACATACAGTTGGTGAAGAACCCGTGAAGGGTACAGTGCGCAGTTTACGTAAGGCGCCCTTGTCATGTGATTATTCCTGTGTGTTTTAGAGCAGTATCGGAATAATCAGTGTCTGTTGTATTTCTAAAATATAGCTATATTGATTTATTAGTGTATATTTATGTGTATATATGTTTGACAAAAAAAAATATCAATAAATAAAAAAAAAGTTTCTCTAGTAAAGAGGTTTTCACAGTTTAGCTATTTACGTTATTAAATAAACTTCGGGTTTTAATACATAAAATGGCGCCCGTATATATACAGGGTGTAACTTAATTATCATAAACTTCAGGAAGTGATTCCTGACACGGATATAAAACGAAAAGTATACACCAACCTGGGTGTAAAAAATCCTCCTTTCGGCGCCTTGATCACACGAAAATTTGTCGGAAAAATGTAAGGACAGCCATAACTCAAGAATAAAACAGCGGATCGAAGTCGGATAATAGAGAATGTCCATTATTTTTAGTCGTAGGTCCCATTAGTGTACAGTGGCGGTGCAAGGGTGCCTCCCAAAGAAACTGGAGTATTCCGTCGACTATTTTATCAAACGTTGAATGAGGGCAATGAACAACAATCAAGTACAAGAATCAACAATCAAAAGTAGATCTAATAATACATCGTTCAAATTAGAACACGTAGAATTCGAAAGAAAGAGATATACACATGTGTGATTGATCTATTTCTTCTCAGCAGAGAATAAATTCTCGGTAGTATAATATAAACGAAAAGAATTCTTTAACGTATCACAGTTATATCTTCTAGGCTATTGACAACGGATGATAAATGAACCGCTTTCTATCCAAGTTACGAGCTTGTGAAGATGGAAAAAATAACTTTGATCCAGATTAGGTTTAAAAAGATCGTGCATAGGACAGTCAGGCGGTATGTAAAGAAACATAACATGTGGTATTCAAAAATGCAAAGATCATCTGTGATCAACGAGTGTACAAGAGATTTTCCAGATACATATTTGCGAAAGTAAGCTGCATTAAAGGATTGCCTCCTCGTAATATGTAATTCCGTGGAATATCATACTTCTGTGCACAAAAGCAACAAAAATGGATGAAACACGAGATGTATACGTTGCATAATGAACAAAGAAATGCTCTGGAACAGTATACTTAATTTATCCGTTAGGTAAATCTTCTTCCAGGGATACTTTCGAGGGGCTTTTCCCCCCTCTTGGAGTTGGAAAAACGCCCCTTAGTCCTGACCTACGAAAAAATACATCCCTCTTGTGAATATACCAAAATAGTGTCGTACTGTAGCCCACTTATATTTTGATTTTGTCACTGGTGGAACAATTTTTTTTAGAAGAAAATTGTTTTTAGAAGAAAACACATGCAACAAATGGTGGAAAATATTTTTTCGACGTTCTCTATGTACTTTGGAGGTGGATGAAATACCAACACGGAGGAAAGAGAATGTGGCACTTTTGCTTAGACGTAGCAGCACTTACGGAATTATCATCCCTTGTATGCCACTTGCAAGTGGCTTGCGGAAGGCTGTATTGCAGTTTTGATTTGGATGGCATAAATTAGCGTGGCTGTGTTATAGTATGCATCTGACGCAACTTGTGAGTGATATACAGTGTCCGATGCTCTGATGTTGCATGTGGAATTGCTGTATAACAGGATAGGAAGAGTTGCGTACGAAGGTACAGTGTAGTTTCCAGGTATTCAGGTCGTGTAAAAGTGTAGATGTTGGTGTTTAAGTAAAGTTATTTTGTTAATCTGTATCTGCCTACGCAATGGCAGATTACCCTGTCCACGAGCTGGCAGATATGCACCTCATTTATGGAAAGACAAGGGAAAATATCCCAGAGGCAAGGCGTTTATATCGTAACCGTCGCCCCCATACGAGAGTAGCTTTCACTGTATTTACTCCACGCCTCCATATTTGCCTTCGGGAGATAGTGTTTCTTCAATTTCCCTACATGAAATCGGAGGAAATTGCAGTATGTGGACACAGCGTACCGGGAATGATCAAAGACCGTCCTAAAACTAGCAGTAGCCATGTGTAGGGCGTAAAAATCCACATGCAACTCTAGTGAACGATCAGCAGAGACATTTAGTGTGAGCGCGCGGTGCAGTATGGTGGATAATTTTGTGCTAGGATCTTATTTATTACCGGTCTGATTGTGTGGGAGTACGTATAATTTATTTTTACGTAATGTTCTCCCAAAATTGTTAGAACATGTGCCCTTGAACATAAGACAGCAGATATGATTCCAGCATGACAGTGCACCTTCACATTTTGACAGATATATGCAGACCTACTTAAATGAAACATTCCCAGATAGTTGGATTGGGAGTGATTGACCTGTGTTATGACCACCTCTTTCACCCTACCTCACGCCCCTTGATTTCTTATTTGGGGGGCTTTATGAAACGCCTTTTGTATGCAATACTAGCCACGACAGCCGAAGAACTTGTTGCTCGAGTTAACATAGCTGCGGCATTCACCTCCGAAATTTCAGATGTGTTTGACCGCACGCGGAAAAATTGCTACGGCAATGTCATCTTTGTAATGCGGTCAACGGTTGACAATATCAGACTGTGAACTGTTATTCTTCACAGCTTTTTCGTGTACACATATGTTTGATAAAATTCCCCAATTAACACTACAGTTTCTTCGGGAGTCATCCTTGCACCGCCACTGCACTACATCCGATTGTACACTAATGAAATATACAACTAAAAATAATGGAATTTCCTTTTGCACGATTTTGATCCGACATTTTGTTCTCGAGTATGGCTGCTGTTGCATTTTCTCGAAAATTTTCGGGTGGTCATAGCTCAGAGGTATTTCTACACCCAGATTAGTCTATACTTTTCGTTTTATCTCCGGTGTCAGGAATCACCTCCCGACACTTATTATAATAATTAAGTTACACAATATATATATATATATATATATATATATATATATATATATATATATATATATATATATATATATATATATATATATATATTCTCGTTTTTATGGGCGCCCTTTTCATAGACTTGTCCACCGCCCGCGTTAGTGACCCAGCGCGGGCCTGGGACCGACCACAACAATCGTCTGAATTCTGCTATTTGAATGCAACGTGGCAAGACATAGATAACGCCAACCAATCAGAACTGTGTTTTTCGTTCCTACTTCCGGGAGCATTACTCTCCTGAGCTAGTCCTCGAGAAACTGCCTTTGTTCCAGACAATGGGTGCGTAAGAATTCACTTCTTGATGAGAAAATATTTCTACTAAAACATTCAGTTTTTAGTCAACTTCTCCGTTTATAGGAACTAATATATGAATTGTTACGTTCTTATTATTATAATGATTACACTTACACAAACATTAAAATGAGCAATAACAATTAATCAGCAGAAATGCGAATTATAAAATATAGTTCGTTACTTCGCACTTAAGTTTATACAGATGTGGATGGAAACGTCATACTGTGCTGATTTCTTTCCCAAATTAGGCGGTGCGAAGAGAAATGCGGGCGACACACACACACAAGAAGTTGTAAGAGAGTAATTCTATAGCTTTGCATTTCCGAGAATTTCGTCTCGGTAAGGAGGACTTCCAAGAAATTTACTTACATATATAAGGGTTGTTGAAATATTATATAATAATATCGTTATAATATAACCAAATATTTTGGTTTGGTGTGTATGTCATTATTCCGAGTAGACATTTTAAATTTTTCGCCAACCCTACGAAATCGCAGTGTTTAAATGCCATCGCAGTTCACGAGGCGCAGGGTTTTAAAGCGATCTTTGGAGACTTCCAGTTTTTAAGGTAAATTTTAGACTTTCAGACAAGCATGCATTGCATCGAGACTATCTATCGTAGGATCATAATTCATATCTCATTTTATTTAGAACCAAGCATTATTTCCAACTGTAGCAGACAAATTTCCCTAATATGTACCAAATGCAATAAAATTCCCGCCCAAAATGGGGAAAAAGGATTTTTTAAAGTCACCGCTTCCTGCGAAATTCTCCCCTCCGCATCCGGTACAAGACATTGATGTGTGAATATTACCAAAAAAAAAAAAAAAAAACTTTGCTTCATTCGAAGAAAACGGGGTACTACCCTTGATCGTAGGGTAAATAGTCTTGGTGCTAAAATTCATTTATTATTTTTCCCGACCAATTCTTTGCTAATATCTACTAATCTATTGTTATTCAACAAGCCCTAGTGTCAAGACTCTTTATCGTAGGATCATAGTTCGTACGTCATTGTGTTCGTAATGAAGCAATGTTTCCACTCTATCACTCAAATCCCACTATATGTACCAGAAATTAAAAATCCCGCTAAAATTGGGAAAAGATTTTTTGACAGAAAAAATTAACTTTTTCGGGAATTTGTTCCCCTAGGTACATGGTAGCCCTACGTGAGAGGTACAGTTTCAAACGTTGCATCGTTACGAACAAAATGAAGTACAAATCATGATCATACAGTGAACACTCTTGACGCTAGAGCTTATTGAGTAACAATACATTAGTAATGGGGAGGGAAATTTACTAAATCACATCTTAGTATCAAGACTAATTTTATAGGATTGTGGTTTGTACCTAATTTTGTTCGTAATGAAGCAGCATTTCTAATTCTTTCACTTGCATGTTTTCATTATGTACCTAAGGGGAGGAATTCCCGAACAAAATATGTAAAGACGCAGCGGAAAATTCAAATTTTCAAAAATTCTCTCTTTCGGAAATTTATCTCCTCAGGTACGTGACAGAGGAACGGTATTGGCGCAGTAGGAAACGTTGCATCAATACGAACAAAATGAGGTACGATCCATGATCTTACGACAAATAAGGATAATACTGTCAATACTTAACTAAACACATTGATTAAAAATGTGTAATAGGGGGGAATCAATCTTTTGAAAAATCTGTATTTACCCTACGATCATGGTTCGCATCTCTTTTGTTTGGGATAATGCTGGGTTTTAAACGGTACCATTCACATATCAATATCATGTACCTGAGGGGAGGAATTCCTAAAAAAGGAAAAGAAATCTCCTGAAACAATCATTTTTCTTCATTTCGAGTGGGATTTTCCCGCTTCTGTTATATAATAGGGAAGTTTGAGTGATACAGTTGGAAACATTCTTTAATTACAAACGCAATGAGGTATGGACATGGTCCTGGGATTAATAGAGATGTATTAGGATTTTTTATAAAGTAAAAAGCTCTAAAATTTACCCTTTTCTTTTCTCCTTTGTCCATGTTTGTGACATCACTGTCCCCAGACACCGCAGATGTGATTGCAAAATGACCATGAAACATATTCTTTGATGCTTCCCTGCTTGAATGAATGCAAAAAGCCCGGTGTTGAAAACTTTACTAGAGATTTATAAAGTAAATTCCGAAGGTCGATGCCATGGTAAAGATCTGTACCAAAAGTCTCCAAAGAATTAATAAGTTATTTTTAAGTCCAAAATTTAAATCCAGAATTAGAAATGAACCAATCAGATTGCACCAAGAATAATGACTTTAAACTATAAGTTGTAAAATATTTCAAAATGTTGTGCATATCAATGGATTTATCAGATGTCATGCTTTCTAATTTTAAACTTTAGACTATAAAGTATCCTGGTGTTCAACGTGTGAAATTATTGTGTGCATCAATATATTATCTAGCAGGTTCAGGTGTTCAAAAATGTGAAATTTGAAGCAGAGATCAAACAATCAGATTTCACTATTAACTTTTTACCAATGACGTTGGACTATGAGTTGTGACTAAAATTCAAAGTGTGAAATTGAGATAAAAAACTTTGAAATTTTGATATTTAGCAATTTTATATCGTTGAAAGAACAAGTTGGATCATCCAAATTTCCCAGATTCTTAAAGAACAATTACGATTTTTTAAAACTAACTCTTGACAATTCTAATTTCTAAAGATGAATGAAATATACTTCTCCCAACGAGAAGACAGTGGGATCTATTGCGATCTACCTTACTAAACGTTAAGCATACCTCATACTAGAAAATTTGGTAAATGTTTTATCACAATTCCTAAATTTAAAGGTGTAGTCTTCCCAGAGTTTAAGAGGAGTACATCAATGTAGCTAAGCACTATCGAAAAGACAATTGATCCTGTAGTTAACCATATAACCTTATGTTGCAGAAAGGCCTCATCAAAGAAGATAAATAATGTCAAAAACCTCGAAATCTTGAATTTTGGTAATAGATTACCGTACAAGAGAGTGTGCAGAACCATCGAAATTTACATGAGTCGTAGAGAACATTTACCAAATTTTCTTTCTGAAAATTCGAAATTTAAGAAATGTTCCTATGTACACCTTCCAAATTATAAGAATGAAGCGTCTCCTATGACAAATTAATAGGTACGTTTATTAAATCATATAAACGTTCACCAAAGAACATAAATTAGGTCATTAACTAACCACGTGATAATACTAATATTTTATATTATTTTTGTTTTACCCACAAAATAAATAAGCAGGACCATATAAAATTGCAGTGAGTCCTAGAGAACATTTACGAAATTTCGTGTTTTGACATTTCCCAAATTAAAGGAAAGCTCCAATGTACCCTTCCCAAAAATTAGAGAAGAGCATCAACGTATCCACGCATTGGATTCCAATACTCACATAATAAGGTTTTATCAAGGGATCAAAAACCGCCAAACTTTGAATTTTTAACAATTTATATCATGAAAGAATCCGTAATGAATCGCGCAAGCGTACACTGGGCTCTAGACAACATTTACCAAATCTTATTTTGACAATTCCTAAATTTAAGGGGTGTTCCTATGAACCCTTCCAATTTCTAAGAAAGTAATACGTATCAATGTACCCATGTACAATAAAATAGAATATACTCTTCCATCAAAGCAGACAACGACATACTGTCGTATAACTTCACCCAAGGAAGATAAATTAGGCCAATAACATACCATGTGGTATGAGGCTTTATTACCTTATGGATGGATGGAATAGGGATTCATTCTCTTACATAAGGTATAGGTACAATGTTTCTTCCTCTTAAATTTTAGAAGGGTACATAGGACTACCCAATGTACCCATGTACTATAAAATAGAATATACTCTTCCATCAAGGCAGACAACGACATACTGTCGCACAACTTCACCCAAGGAAGATAAATTAGGCCAATAACATACCATGTGGTATGAGGCTTTATTACCTTATGGATGGATGGAATAGGGATTCATTCTCTTACATAAGGTATAGGAACAATGATTCTTCCTCTTAAATTTTAGAAGGGTACATAGGACTACCCAATGTACCCATGTACTATAAAATAGAATATACTCTTCCATCAAAGCAGACAACGACATACTGTCGCATAACTTCACCCAAGGAAGATAAATTAGGCCAATAACATACCATGCGGTATGAGGCTTTATTACCTTATGGATGGATGG
Source organism: Thermobia domestica (assembly GCF_964235325.1). Lineage (NCBI taxonomy): Eukaryota > Metazoa > Arthropoda > Insecta > Zygentoma > Lepismatidae > Thermobia > Thermobia domestica. Next base: position 298,339,002 of record NC_137460.1, on the reverse strand, counting down.
AATAGGGATTCATTCACTTACATAAGGTATAGGTACAGTGATTCTTCCTCTTAAATTTTAGAAGGGTGCATAGGGCTACCCAATGTACCCATGTACTATAAAATAGAATATACTCTTCCATCAAAGCAGACAACGACATACTGTCGTATAACTTCACCCAAGGAAGATAAATTAGGCCAATAACATACCATGTGGTATGAGGCTTTATTACCTTATGGATGGATGGAATAGGGATTCATTCTCTTACATAAGGTATAGGTACAATGATTCTTCCTCTTAAATTTTAGAAGGGTACATAGGACTACCCAATGTACCCATGTACTATAAAATAGAACATACTCTTCCATCAAAGCAGACAACGACATACTGTCGCATAACTTCAACCAAGGAAGATAAATTAGGCCAATAACATACCATGTGGTATGAGGCTTTATTACCTTATGGATGGATGGAATAGGGATTCATTCACTTACATAAGGTATAGGTACAATGATTCTTCCTCTTAAATTTTAGAAGGGTACATAGGACTACCCAATGTACCCATGTACTATAAAATAGAATATACTCTTCCATCAAAGCAGACAACGACATACTGTCGTATAACTTCACCCAAGGAAGATAAATTAGGCCAATAACATACCATGTGATATGAGGCTTTATTACCTTATGGATGGATGGAATAGGGATTCATTCTCTTACATAAGGTATAGGTACAATGATGCTTCCTCTTAAATTTTAGAAGGGTACATAGTACTACCCAATGTACCCATGTACTATAAAATAGAATATACTCTTCCATTAAAGCAGACAACGACATAATGTCGTATAACCTCACCCAAGGAAGATAAATTAGGTCAATAACATACCATGTGGTATGAGGCTTTATTACCTTATGGATGGATGGAATAGGGATTCATTCTCTTACATAAGGTATAGGTACAATGATTCTTCCTCTTAAATTTTAGAAGGGTACATAGGACTACCGAATGTACCCATGTACTATAAAATAGAATATACTTTTCCATCAAAGCAGACAACGACATACTGTCCTATAACTTCACCCAAGGAAGATAAATTAGGCCAATAACATACCATGTGGTATGAGGCTTTATTACCTTATGGATGGATCGAATAGGGATTCATTCTCTTACATAAGGTATAGGTACAATGATTCTTCCTCTTAAATTTTAGAAGGGTACATAGGACTACCCAATGTACCCATGTACTATAAAATAGAATATACTCTTCCATCAAAGCAGACAACGACATACTGTCGCATAACTTCACCCAAGGAAGATAAATTAGGCCAATAACATACCATGCGGTATGAGGCTTTATTACCTTATGGATGGATGGAATAGGGATTCATTCTCTTACATAAGGTATAGGTACAATGATTCTTCCTCTTAAATTTTAGAAGGGTACATAGGACTACCCAATGTACCCATGTACTATAAAATAGAATATACTCTTCCATCAAAGCAGACAACGACATACTGTCGTATAACTTCACCCAAGGAAGATAAATTAGGCCAATAACATACCATGTGATATGAGGCTTTATTACCTTATGGATGGATGGAATAGGGATTCATTCTCTTACATAAGGTATAGGTACAATGATGCTTCCTCTTAAATTTTAGAAGGGTACATAGTACTACCCAATGTACCCATGTACTATAAAATAGAATATACTCTTCCATTAAAGCAGACAACGACATAATGTCGTATAACCTCACCCAAGGAAGATAAATTAGGTCAATAACATACCATGTGGTATGAGGCTTTATTACCTTATGGATGGATGGAATAGGGATTCATTCTCTTACATAAGGTATAGGTACAATGATTCTTCCTCTTAAATTTTAGAAGGGTACATAGGACTACCGAATGTACCCATGTACTATAAAATAGAATATACTTTTCCATCAAAGCAGACAACGACATACTGTCGTATAACTTCACCCAAGGAAGATAAATTAGGCCAATAACATACCATGTGGTATGAGGCTTTATTACCTTATGGATGGATGGAATAGGGATTCATTCTCTTACATAAGGTATAGGTACAATGATTCTTCCTCTTAAATTTTAGAAGGGTACATAGGACTACCGAATGTACCCATGTACTATAAAATAGAATATACTTTTCCATCAAAGCAGACAACGACATACTGTCGTATAACTTCACCCAAGGAAGATAAATTAGGCCAATAACATACCATGTAGTATGAGGCTTTATTACCTTATGGATGGATGGAATAGGGATTCATTCTCTTACATAAGGTATGGGTACAATGATTCTTCCTCTTAAATTTTAGAAGGGTACATAGGACTACCGAATGTACCCATGTACTATAAAATAGAATATACTTTTCCATCAAAGCAGACAACGACATACTGTCGTATAACTTCACCCAAGGAAGATAAATTAGGCCAATAACATACCATGTAGTATGAGGCTTTATTACCTTATGGATGGATGGAATAGGGATTCATTCTCTTACATAAGGTATGGGTACAATGATTCTTCCTCTTAAATTTTAGAAGGGTACATAGGACTACCCAATGTACCCATGTACTATAAAATAGAATATACTCTTCCATCAAAGCAGACAACGACATACTGTCGTATAACTTCACCCAAAGAAGATAAATTAGGCCAATAACATACCATGTGGTATGAGGCTTTATTACCTTATGGATGGATGGAATAGGGATTCATTCTCTTACATAAGGTATAGGTACAATGATTCTTCCTCTTAAATTTTAGAAGGGTACATAGGACTACCCAATGTACCCATGTACTATAAAATAGAATATACTCTTCCATCAAAGCAGACAACGACATACTGTCGTATAACTTCACCCAAGGAAGATAAATTAGGCCAATAACATACAATGTAGTATGAGGCTTTATTACCTTATGGATGGATGGAATAGGGATTCATTCTCTTACATAAGGTATAGGTACAATGATTCTTCCTCTTAAATTTTAGAAGGGTACATAGGACTACCCAATGTACCCATGTACTATAAAATAAAATATAATTTTCCATCAAAGCAGACAACAACATACTGTCGTATAACTTCACCCAGTATGTCGTTGTCTGCCTTGATGGAAGAGTATATTCTATTTTATAGTTCATGGGTACATTCTCTTACATAAGGTTGTAACGTGTGCACGTTCCAAGTTAAAAAAAAAAGAATGAAAATGAAATGCAATAAATCATGGACTTAAAATAACAAAAAGAAACAGAAATGGAAAATAATGAAAAATCTAACGACATTCAAGTTACATTGTAATGGTCGTTTAAATGAAAATTAAAAAATGTTATTCTTTTTTACTTTTTAAGATTCTGAAAATAGCTTCTTTTGCTGAGTTGTTCTTCGAAGTAAAGGTGTGTTGTAAACTGCTCTGGAGGCAATGAGGTACGCGTGATGACAGTTGTCGGTTACGCTGATCTGGCCTTGGTGGGTGGGCGGAGTCTTCCCTCCCGACCAGGCTTCGTTCATGCGAGCGAGCGACGGCTGAGTCATTAAGCATGGAAAAACATAGCAGTGAAGTTGTCTTCTCGGCTGGATTTGTGCCTCTAGTGCGAATTGTGTGATATTGAGTTTAAAGGGATTTGACTCTACGAGTTAAAAAGTTTCTATTTCGGAATCTATAATATTAATTTTGATACTAAATCGGAGGTTAATTGTCTTTAATATGCTTAAATCAGATGGGTTAGTTTCCTAGCTTAAATAATTCGTGACTGAAAGTAAAAAAAAGGCTGTGATTCAATGTTCTTACTACATTAGTAGGTTTAAAAAAAAGATAGGAATAAAAATTTAGTAGTGAATATCCGTTTAATATGTGAGTTAAATACACTAAAATTAGCTGGTAATTTAATTTTTGTAGGAGAATTGTGCCTAATTGGAGTACTCGGGAGGGGAGTTCAGACCCTTTGACCAAAGTAAAACAAGCTTGTAAAATTCGGTTAAAACAGATAGTTATGATGCTTTGTCACTTAACTAACTACAGTAGATAACCTGTTTGACTATCATAAATTTAACTTTAAACAGTAGTAATTTTGTTTAGAATTGATAAAATTGTGTTGAATTATTGTAGTAATACTCAATTTAATGCAGGTTATAAAACTTACAATTTCAAGAATTAATTGATCTTTATAAAATGGTTTGAATTAATACCTGAATTTAAAGTGTATAATATTCTATTGCGGTAAAATTCAGTAATTAAAATCCGGAAGTTTGAAGTAAATTATAAAGGGAGAGCTCTGAATTGTAGCTATAGTTCCTAGCTTAAAGTTTCAAAAATATTTTTTTTAAATCCACTTAATTTTCTGACTCTAGAATGAGCTTGTAATTAAATCGTTAAATTTTGCAATTAATATTGTTGGGGAAAATTGGGACTCATTCATTTTTGTATGGCAGTTGGTTTTTAAGTAGAGAAAGTCAAATTCCAATCCATGGTGGTGATGTGGAGTCTCAGGATAAAGGCGTAAGAATGTTTTTATATTAGATATTTGAATCCGGTGAGTATTACAGAGTATTTAATAATACTGGTTACGGTTGAGTAGAGTAGTGGTAGAGTAAGTTTTGGTAGAATTTCATCTCACTGATTACCCAATTGCATTAATAATATTATAAAAGTAAACGTAATAGATCGCTGTCTGGTTGAAATAAGTAAAATATAAATTAAAATAAACTAAAACCGATTAGAGTCAAATCATCAATCTCATTTTCCGGGTGATTAAAATTATAGATTACGAAGAATTAAAATTGGACTCACAAAAAATTATACTTTATTCCTTCTAGAGCAGTCTGTAGTGTTTTTCAAGAAGCTATTGTAATTAAAGATTTGATGATATTAAGCTTGCTTCAATCCAGAGTTACGACCATTTTCCATTTCTTTTAATCTGTGATAATTTCCTTAATTTATTAAATTCAAGAGATATATTTAGTTAATTTTCAACGAAAAGTTTTGATTGGAATTTTTGTATATAGAAATCTCAATAATTATTAAAAGTCTTGAATTGAAAATAAAATTTTATTTCTACCTGAATAATTCAATCAGTGTTTGAAAGAAACGGGTAATGTTAAATGGAAGAGGCGGAAGAGTTTATTTTTGTGGGGGTTTACAGGTGCAGCTGAGAGGTACTGCTTCGGCTGAAGTCACTCGCACTTTAAATAATCCAACCAAAGAATTTCTTTTTTTGCTTTATTGCGAATTATGGTTGTAGTAAAGTGTGATAGCGATAATTGTGACAAAAAGTTTTTTCCATGCGTAATCACTCCCTTAATATTTTTGTTGAAGGAATTATTAATTGGACAGGGAATTTAGAGAATTAAATGCTGGTTGAAATTAATAGATTTGTTTTCAAGAATTTAGTAAATTTAAATTTCTCAAGTAAAGTAATTAAAATAATTAAGTTTTGTTAGTTCCGTAATGTTGGATGTTCTTAGAGAGAAAAATTAAAATCTTTGGATTCGACTAGTATAAATGAGGATTGACATCGTTTGTAGGTTGCATTTAAAATACACGTTCAGGTCAATTTTATTCGAACTTGAGTATGAGGTATTGTTATTGAAGCTATTTCAATGCAACTTTGATTATTTGAGTATTCTAATAGGTTAATAGTAATGCTATTCAGTTACACAGATCAGCTGTAATAAATTGAGTAGTCAGTGTGAAATTGACTTAAATTCTGAAAGTGAAGAAATTAGATTTAATTTGCGGAAAACTTTAATGAATGGTTTTGGAGTATTAGCGTACGATCCTGAGTGAGTGCGTGCATTCTGAAAAAAAAAACAGCGCCCAAATTCAGATTTCATAATATCGTAATCGTATTAAGATACAATTGGATTATTTAAAGGTTGTTGTTGAGTGACACCATTCAGCTAATGCTATCCAATATCGAAAGAATAAATTGTGTTTAATAAAGAATTTTCACAAACCTTTTGGAAATTTGATTTGTAATTGATGTATTTATTCATTGTTTATATGAATTATAAGAATTTGGATGTGTAGTGGGTTGTTTACTTTTGAGAGTAGATCATATAGTAGTGGTTCTGGTGTAGATTTCTTAAATTTGTCATATTTCAATGAACTTTATTTTGTATAATTTCTATATTTGTTTGTTATATTTGCCTTTTGCGATCAACATGTCATACTCAGATTTATCGGAAGGTACGGCTTATATGAGTCTAGAAGATATTCCTGAATATTCGGTTATTGAAATAAGAGATATTAATGATCCACGTTTAAGGCAATTACATGACGATGAAGTGATAGCTCGAATTAATGCTTATAGGGTAGAATCATCATCAAGTTCTAGTAGTAGCGCATTAAATCCTTTAGAATTTAATGAAAGCGAAGGGTTTTTGCGAAATATGGCGGAAACTTCGTATGAATTGGTATATCCGAGTACTGTACGAGGTCAAACGAGTGGAGCGACTTCTGGCGTAACTAGTAATAGACCAACTGATATAAGTGAATTCAGAAGCATGAAATTTTCGGAGTTAAGGATTCATGAGGATAATAATGATGCAATTTTAGGAAAATTAAATACTATTCGTCATGGTACGTCTGAAGATCGTAAATATTTAGTTCAACCTAACTTTGTAGAAAAACTTAAGCAAAGACCAAATAAAATTGAACCTAGAGATGTTCAAGAAATATCGGTTGCTTTATCTGATTCCAAAATTAGCGATACAGAATTAAGATCTAGAATAGACTTGAATGAGCCTAGTAGAATGGTAAGTGTTGCTAAGTCAGGAAATAGGATGCCAGATTCTTTTGTGTGTGATAAGGTAAAACTTGAGAAAACGGAAGCTAGTAAGCTGGAACAACGTAATAGTCCTAGGGAATTTTTCAATCGAATGCCAAATATGAATAATATGGGGTCAGTTAATCCGTACTTAGAATTTTGGTCCGGAAATTTGAATGAAGCTGAAACTTTGAAAATAAAAAGGGAAAAAGCCGAAACTTGTCCTTGTTTGGCATGTAATAAAGAAGGTGTGCGAAATATAGGAGGTAGCCCTTTAACATATTCTAATTTTTTGGGTCATCAGAACGAAATTGATTCTGGGATGGAAAATAATTTGAAGAAAAAATATGATATTAAAGGTAAATATGGAAATTTAGGTGAAACTAAGAAAACATCTCAGTTAAGATGTTTAAATTGTAATCAAGTAAATGATTATCAAAATAATGTTAGGGTTGGAAACTCTTCTGAATCAATGAATATGTATATAGATAAGTACATTTTTAATCAAATAAGTAAAATTGTTGATAAAAGACTGGCTCGTTTCAGCGTCATTGACGGCTCAAATGGTTTTCAAGTTTTCGAACTTTTATTAACGATTAATGATCTCATTTTTCATTATAATTTTCCGTTGAGAATGCTGCTATATGCTGTTTCAGTTAAAACTACTGGTCGCTTATATACAGAAATTATGCATGGCATTGGTAGTCAACTGTCTTGGATTGAATTAAGACATCGTCTGGTTTTCAAGTTTATTTCTATGATATTACGTAGTCATTTGGTGAATATCAGAGTTTATAAGATAATGCAAGCAAATGAAGGAATATTAGATTATATTGATAGAGTGTTTAATGCTGCTAAGGTTTTAGAAGTAGGACATTCTGAAACGGAAATTATTCAAATTTTATGTCATGGTATGAACCCGGAGTATAGGTTCAAGTGTTTTGGATACATGATGCCGAGATCAATTGAAGAAATGAGACAATTAGTTGATAATTTCGATCGGTATAAGGCATCTAAAAAGGAATTTGCTGAGCTTAGTGCTATTAAAAATAAAAATGCTAGACCTTTTGCTGCTATTAATATTCAACCCACTATGTCCAGAAATTCTAAGGCTACATATAATGGTAGATCTAAATATAATCCCAGCAATTGTAATAATATTAATGCTGTTAAGCATGAGGGAAAGAATAATACGTGTTTTGGTAATGATGGTAAGAATTTTGGAAGGCATGATACAGTTGGGAAAAAATATTTTTCTGAAAGGGGAAATAAAGACTTCAAGTATGTGAATAATACACTGGATAAACATTATAATGGTAATGAAAAGCGTGTTAGTAATGGTGGAAATAATTATCGATCTTCGAAAGATCCGGTTAGTGGTTCAATCGGTGGTCGGACTTTGAAAATTCCTTCAAGTGATTCGAATGCCTCAGCAGCTTTTGTATTGGGTGATATTTGACGTAATTTAGTTGCTGTTTGTGTCGACAGTGGAGCTAGTTTGTGTTTGGTGTCCTCAGACTTGGTTAATAAATTAGGAAACTTTATAATTAAGCGGAAAGACATTGAACCAGTCAAATTTAATTCTATGATGGGTCAAAGTGTATCCCAACCTATGGAAGTTACTATGCCGTTACGAATGGGAGGTCTTAAATTCGAAATTGATCTGGTGGTGGTTAGTGGTCTACCATGTGACATTATTTTAGGCACTCCATTTTTACAACGTTCGAAGGCTGTCTTGGACATTGGTAACCATATGCTGAGATTTCTTGAATTGAAGAGGTATGTTCCCTTGCGGAGTAATGAGGTGGTTCGAGAAATTATTAATAAATCTAAGGATGAGTTGTCATCAGGCAATGAACAGGTTGTTAATCCGGTGTGGATTTATTTGATCGATACCTCGTCATCAAATAAAGGTACTGGGTGTGAAGGAATATCTGGGACATCGCCGCTTGCGTCAGACTTTAAAAACTTACCATCTAAACAGGCAGTGTATGTTCATGGCAGTTCTGAACTGATTGATGCAGTAGTACAGTGTAAATTGTTAGCTGAAACTAGGGAGGTTGGTTTGCAGTGCGATATTTTTTGGAAAGAGGAAGAGCAATACTCATCGGGAATTAATGAATATATTTTAACAGAACAAACTCATAATTCTATTGATCAGTGTGGCGGACTTAATTCAAATTTAAATTCCAATGATATTTCGGAAGTTTGTGGTAAGACTGGGGACCGTAATAGAAAGGATGAGATCAAGCGTGAAGATCCGTGTAATGAAACCGATAATAATTGGACTGAGTCATTTGAAGAAGAGTTTTGACGAAGGTTTCAGAATTTGAAAAGACAGTTAGGGATGGATAGTTCAAGTGATATAGTCATCCAAGGTGAAGAAATTCAATCCGAAGGTATTGATAACAAGGAAATGAAGAAAAAGGAAGAAAATTTGGAAGTTATGGAAAATGATGATTATTGGTTGGATCCTGACTCGGAGTCTTTTGTTAGATCGATAAAGGAGGAGTATAAAGATGTGATTAATAATCGGGTTGGATGCTTAAAAAATTATAAATGTCATTTGTATCTTAGAGAACAGAAATACTTTAATGATAAGCCGTTTCCAATTCCTAGAGAAAAGAGAAAAATTTTTGAAGATGTTATTAAAGATTTAGTTGAACAAGATGTTTTAGTTGAATGTGATCATTCTAGTTATGGGAGTTCTTGTTTTATAGTTAAGAACAAGGATGGTTCATATAGGCTTGTAGCGAATTATGTAAAATTAAATAGTTTGTTGGCTGACTATGTTTTTCCGACTCCACATATGGAAGAGTGCATAGGTAATTTATCTGGATGCCCTTTTATAAGCTCCTTTGATTTAAAGAAAGCTTATTTCCAGTTGCAGGTGGACGAAAAAAGTAGAGAATTAACCACTATAGTAACCCCTATAGGTATTTATCAATATAAAAAATTACCAGCTGGTATTAAGATAGGTTCAAGCATTTTAGCTAAATGCATGAAGGAGGTGCTAGGAGATCTTGAACAGTATGGGGTATTTTGTTATTTTGATGACATATTGATAGCAAATAAAACTCGTAAGGAGCATGAGAGAGCTATAAGAATGGTGTTGGAGAGACTTAGGGAAAATGGTCTTACTATTTCTCCAAATAAGTCTTTCTTTTTTAAAAAGAGAATTAAGTATCTGGGGTTTATAGTTGATAAGGATAATGTCTGTATGGATCCTAAAAGAGTTGAAGCTATTAAAAAACTTCCACCTCCCAAAACTAGGAAGGCTGTTCAAAAATTTTGCGGAATGTTAAATTTTTATGCTCGTTTCATACCAGGTTGTCAAGAATTAATTGCTCCGATTTCTGAACTGAGATCTACAACAAAAAAAATTGAATGGGGTGAGGAGCAAAATAAGGCCTTTGAGGAAATTAAGAAAATGTTTGGTGAACATGTGATATTAAAAACACCAGACCTAAATAAGCGGTTCTTAGTCCATGTAGATGGGTCTAGTGTCGGTCTTGGAGGGGTAGTGTCACAAGTTGATGAGACAGGAGAGATCAGACCTGTTGGGTTTTATTCCCGGAAATTAAGTGAAGCAGATCGTCACAGATCTATTTATGAAATAGAGTTTTTGAGTTTAGTTAAAACCATTGTTAGGTTTAAACATTATTTATTTAAGGAATTTGACATATACACTGATAACAGAGCGCTTACTTGGGTTATTAATAATTCTAGAAGGCTTCTTAAATATGGGTCATTAATAGAACAGTTATCTCAGTTTAGCTTTAAAATCCATCATATTAGAACTACTGATAATAAAATAGCTGATTTCCTTTCTAGGACCTATGATGTTATGAATTATGAAATTAAATGCGATCTTAGTGATAGGGAAAATAAGGAACATCTTGTTATGGTGAATTTATGGAAATTGCCCTTTATTAGTGAACCATTGGCAGAATTGCAAAGAAAGGATCCTGAACTTAAGAATATAATAGATCAAATTGAAGAAGGTAGAGAAATTCCGAATTTTGAAATAAAAAAGGGATTTTTGTTAAAAAGAACCAAGGCCAGGGTAAATGAATTAAAAATTGTTGTCCCTAAAGATCTAAGGAAGAACATAGTGGAGTATTATCACCTTGAATATCTAACAGGTGGACATTCGGGAATTTATAGAACTTTGCATAAAATAATGAAAAAGTTTACATGGGAAGGGCTAGTTGACTACGTGAAAGAGTATGTTAAAAGCTGCCCTGAGTGTCAAAAGGCCAAACCCTCAAATCAGAAGAAAATGGGTAGATTAGGATCGCAGGTAGTTGAGAGACCTAATGCTAATTGGATGGTGGATATCATAGGGCCCTTGCCGTTGAGTGATGGTTTTTCATATGTACTAATAATTGTAGATAATGCAACTCGTTTTTGTATGCTTGAAAAGCTGAGACGTTTATCTTCTAAGAATATTTGTGATAAATTATATGATCTTTTTACTAAATTTGGATTTATTGAAAGTTCGTCGAGTGATAACGCTTCTGTATTCTCCTCTGATTACTTTAGGAAATTTTTGTTCAGTGTTGGGGCTAAACATATTAAATTAAGCCCATATCACCCTGAAGCAAACGTAGCTGAAAGATATATCAAAACGTTGAAATACGGGCTTAAATCCTACTTTGCAGAACAGCAAAATAAGTGGAGTTCGGCTATAAAAGAGTTGCAATTTAATTCGAATCTATCTCAGCACGAGGGAATGAGATCAGTCCCTTCAGAATTGTATTTAGGTAGATCTTTAAATAGTCCGTTGGAAATAAAATGGCAAATTTGTAATGCTGATTTGCAAGGAGAAAAGTCTGAAGAGTTATGGAAAAGAGCCATGCTTAACATGAAAAATTATTGGGAAAAAAGAAAAAAATTATTTGAAAATCAAAGAAGGGAAGTAAATTTACAATTAGGAGATAAAGTTTTGGTAAAAAATCATGAAAAATCATCACTAAAGGATAATATAACTAAAAGTTTATGTTATACGTGGATTGGTCCTTTCACTATAGTTAAATTTTTGACTTATAACTCTGTGTTATTAGAAGAAGTAGGAAATGAGCAAAATGTGAAAAGAGCACATGTAACAGATATTTAAAAATATTGGGAGCGTAGGAATGTATAAGTTGCTTAAATTAATTTGAATTGTAATATGAAACTGAATTTGGACACTTCAAAACCATATCATTGAAGGATAGTTGAATTGGCAAGATTTAGTGGTAAGGTAGTATTAGAATTAGTTTAGGGATAGGTTAAGTTAGGTTAAATATTAGATTAAGTTTATCATTTTCATTTTCATTGCCATTGTAACATTATCGTTTCTAATGTAAGGACTCTTGCAATTCAATTATGTATATGGATAATCTAAATTGAACTCTTCATTTCAGGAAGAATTGCTGTTTTATATAAGATGTGATAGCTTTTGTATATTTCAGGTTTCACTAGAGGGTTTATCACAGTAAAGTTGTCCAAATCGGTAAAATGTATGAAGTTGGTATTGAGGCATGATCCATGTTTGTTATGGTGAAGATTGGCGAAGATTTCCAGGGAAAAAAAGCTGCAGCGAATTACATCTGTGATGTGGAAATCTCTCCTGAAAAGGACCTAAAGAATGGAATATAGAATATAAAAATTTTTTATGTGAATTTTTATATTTTCTGAGGCTTCGAGATTTGTAACGTGTGCACGTTCCAAGTTAAAAAAAAAAGAATGAAAATGAAATGCAATAAATCATGGACTTAAAATAACAAAAAGAAACAGAAATGGAAAATAATGAAAAATCTAACGACATTCAAGTTACATTGTAATGGTCGTTTAAATGAAAATTAAAAAATGTTATTCTTTTTTACTTTTTAAGATTCTGAAAATAGCTTCTTTTGCTGAGTTGTTCTTCGAAGTAAAGGTGTGTTGTAAACTGCTCTGGAGGCAATGAGGTACGCGTGATGACAGTTGTCGGTTACGCTGATCTGGCCTTGGTGGGTGGGCGGAGTCTTCCCTCCCGACCAGGCTTCGTTCATGCGAGCGAGCGACGGCTGAGTCATTAAGCATGGAAAAACATAGCAGTGAAGTTGTCTTCTCGGCTGGATTTGTGCCTCTAGTGCGAATTGTGTGATATTGAGTTTAAAGGGATTTGACTCTACGAGTTAAAAAGTTTCTATTTCGGAATCTATAATATTAATTTTGATACTAAATCGGAGGTTAATTGTCTTTAATATGCTTAAATCAGATGGGTTAGTTTCCTAGCTTAAATAATTCGTGACTGAAAGTAAAAAAAAAAGGCTGTGATTCAATGTTCTTACTACATTAGTAGGTTTAAAAAAAAGAAAGGAATAAAAATTTAGTAGTGAATATCCGTTTAATATGTGAGTTAAATTACACTAAAATTAGCTGGTAATTTAATTTTTGTAGGAGAATTGTGCCTAATTGGAGTACTCGGGAGGGGAGTTCAGACCCTTTGACCAAAGTAAAACAAGCTTGTAAAATTCGGTTAAAAACAGATAGTTATGATGCTTTGTCACTTAACTAACTACAGTAGATAACCTGTTTGACTATCATAAATTTAACTTTAAACAGTAGTAATTTTGTTTAGAATTGATAAAATTGTGTTGAATTTTGTAGTAATACTCAATTTAATGCAGGTTATAAAACTTACAATTTCAAGAATTAATTGATCTTTATAAAATGGTTTGAATTAATACCTGAATTTAAAGTGTATAATATTCTATTGCGGTAAAATTCAGTAATTAAAATCCGGAAGTTTGAAGTAAATTATAAAGGGAGAGCTCTGAATTGTAGCTATAGTTCCTAGCTTAAAGTTTCAAAAATATTTTTTTTAAATCCACTTAATTTTCTGACTCTAGAATGAGCTTGTAATTAAATCGTTAAATTTTGCAATTAATATTGTTGGGGAAAATTGGGACTCATTCATTTTTGTATGGCAGTTGGTTTTTAAGTAGAGAAAGTCAAATTCCAATCCATGGTGGTGATGTGGAGTCTCAGGATAAAGGCGTAAGAATGTTTTTATATTAGATATTTGAATCCGGTGAGTATTACAGAGTATTTAATAATACTGGTTACGGTTGAGTAGAGTAGTGGTAGAGTAAGTTTTGGTAGAATTTCATCTCACTCATTACCCAATTGCATTAATAATATTATAAAAGTAAACGTAATAGATCGCTGTCTGGTTGAAATAAGTAAAAATAGAAATTAAAATAAACTAAAACCGATTAGAGTCAAATCATCAATCTCATTTTCCGGGTGATTAAAATTATAGATTACGAAGAATTAAAATTGGACTCACAAAAAAATTATACTTTATTCCTTCTAGAGCAGTCTGTAGTGTTTTTCAAGAAGCTATTGTAATTAAAGATTTGATGATATTAAGCTTGCTTCAATCCAGAGTTACGACCATTTTCCATTTCTTTTAATCTGTGATAATTTCCTTAATTTATTAAATTCAAGAGATATATTTAGTTAATTTTCAACGAAAAGTTTTGATTGGATTTTTGTATATAGAAATCTCAATAATTATTAAAAGTCTTGAATTGAAAATAAAATTTTATTTCTACCTGAATAATTCAATCAGTGTTTGAAAGAAACGGGTAATGTTAAATGGAAGAGGCGGAAGAGTTTATTTTTGTGGGGGTCTACAGGTTGCAGCTGAGAGGTACTGCTTCGGCTGAAGTCACTCGCACTTTAAATAATCCAACCAAAGAATTTCTTTTTTTGCTTTATTGCGAATTATGGTTGTAGTAAAGTGTGATAGCGATAATTGTGACAAGGTATAGGTACAATGATTCTTCCTCTTAAATTTTAGAAGGGTACATAGGACTACCCAATGTACCCATGTACTATAAAATAGAATATACTCTTCCATCAAAGCAGACAACGACATACTGTCCTATAACTTCACCCAAGGAAGATAAATTAGGCCAATAACATACCATGTGGTATGAGGCTTTATTACCTTATGGATGGATGGAATAGGGATTCATTCTCTTACATAAGGTATAGGTACAATGATTCTTCCTCTTAAATTTTAGAAGGGTACATAGGACTACCCAATGTACCCATGTACTATAAAATAGAATATACTCTTCCATCAAAGCAGACAACGACATACTGTCGTATAACTTCACCCAAGGAAGATAAATTAGGCCAATAACATACCATGTGGTATGAGGCTTTATTACCTTATGGATGGATGGAATAGGGATTCATTCTCTTACATAAGGTATAGGTACAATGATACTTCCTCTTAAATTTTAGAAGGGTACATAGGACTACCCAATGTACCCATGTACTATAAAATAGAATATAATTCTTCCATCAAAGCACACAACAACATAACTGTCGTATAACTTCACCCAAGGAAGATAAATTAGGCCAATAACATACCATGTGGTATGAGGCTTTATTACCTTATGGATGGATTGAATAGGGATTCATTCTCTTACATAAAGTATAGGTACAATGATACTTCCTCTTAAATTTTAGAAGGGTACATAGGACTACCCAATGTACCCATGTACTATAAAATAGAATATACTCTTCCATCAAAGCAGACAACGACATACTGTCGTATAACTTCACCCAAGGAAGATAAATTAGGCCAATAACATACCATGTAGTATGAGGCTTTATTACCTTATGGATGGATGGAATAGGGATTCATTCTCTTACATAAGGTATAGGTACAATGATTCTTCCTCTTAAATTTTAGAAGGGTACATAGGACTACCCAATGTACCCATGTACTATAAAATAGAATATACTCTTCCATCAAAGCAGACAACGACATACTGTCCTATAACTTCACCCAAGGAAGATAAATTAGGCCAATAACATACCATGTGGTATGAGGCTTTATTACCTTATGGATGGATGGAATAGGGATTCATTCTCTTACATAAGGTATAGGTACAATGATTCTTCCTCTTAAAATTTAGAAGGGTACATAGGACTACCCAATGTACCCATGTACTATAAAATAGAATATACTCTTCCATCAAAGCAGACAACGACATACTGTCCTATAACTTCACCCAAGGAAGATAAATTAGGCCAATAACATACCATGTGGTTATGAGGCTTTATTACCTTATGAATGGGATGGATTAGGGATTCATTCTCTTACATAAGTATAGGTACAATGATTCTTCCTCTTAAATTTAGAAGGGTACATAGGACTACCGAATGTACCCATGTACTATAAAATAGAATATACTCTTCCAT